>NW_024513655.1:814472-973791 GCF_017590135.1 Pyrgilauda ruficollis
AAAAAAAAAAAAAAAAAAAAAAAAAAAAAAAAAAAAAAAAAAAAAAAAAAAAAAAAAAAAAAAAAACCAAACCCTGCAGCTCTCCAAGACTGGCCAAAGAAGTAAAACCCAAGTGCAGTTCCCCCAATCCAGCATCTCCCAGTGCACAAGTCACCTTCAAAATCTTGGACTTTCTTCATGTAAATCTTCAGCTGCTTCTTCAGCTTCTTTTCATTCTTTTCCGACTTTTCCAGCAATTCTTTAAGATCCTGAAAGACAGAAGATACATTTAAAAGAATTTCCAACATTAAACCCATGAACAACTCATTTGGGGTGAGTTAGAGGCTGGAGTCTGGTCTGTGCATCACCAAGACATGGCATGAGCATCTCAGCACCACACATAGCATTTAATCCTGGCTGTTAATCACATTTAAATGGTTTTATTTAGGTATTGGAGTTGTTGAAAAAAGGCAAAAACTCAGGAGGTACCAACATTCCCTCCACAATTTGCACACAGATACAGAAGGGGAGAAAGGGAAAATTTATGATCATCCAGTCCACACTTCCAATAAAAGCAAGTAAGATGAAAGACCTGTGCTGCCTCTGTGCCTAACAGAGTAGAAGGGTCCCCAGTGATCTGATTTGGAAAACAGTGCCACAAAGTAGACAGGCTTAAAAAAGCATTTTAAAAAAATTAAAAATAAAGCACCTATGTAGTCACAAAAGTCATACAGCATATCAGCTCAATCAGCACCAGTGGGAGATGCTGATGGATTCTGCAGAGTTTAGGAGGGGTGAAAGAGATCCCAGTGCCCTTCCCTCCTTGTTATGGTTCATATCTCCTTCTCTCAAACTGTTTTTTGCCCTAGCACAGCTCCTTACCAGGTTTTCATTGGTCAGACGTGTAATTTCTTGCTGAAGTCCAAACTCCACCTGGACCTCTGGAGAGAGCTGCAGCGTCTGCAGGAATGCCTGCTGCTGCTTCTCCAGCTCCTCTTGCATTAAATCCACCTGGTTTTTCAGAGCTTCCATCTCCTCCTCGTGCTCCCTTCGCTGGTCCTGGAGCTGTGCTTCCAGCAATCTGAGAACAGAACCACACTTATCAGTCTCTGGTGTCAGCATGATAGTAGTAACCACCACTTGAGTTTAGATCCTGCAAAATCAGCCAACCTGGGAAATACTCTGTCAACCTCCCTATAAAGCTGACGAACAAGAAGCTATTATTGCCACACTAGTCTGTCATTTGCTATACTACAGATTAAATACTTTTGAAATAAAGAGATATTAAATCAAAGGTTGGGATTTTAAAAAAATAAATCCCAAGGCACCCTTTTTTATTTAACTGCATCAAACATCCAGGTTCCTTTACTTGCAAAGAGCAAATACCTGGCAAGAAAGCAACACAGATCAACACCTGCAGGTTTTGTTTTCAAAAGCTCTGCTTGAAGGACATTTGTTCCTGTGCTCCTTTCCTGTCAAACACAAATCTTCACTCTTGAAAAATGCCATTTGCTAAGCCAGAATGCCTTTTTAAATCCAGTGGAAAAATGATTCATCACTGAGATGTTAACTGCAGACACCTGTGCTGATGGTGATGGTGACAACCTGACAGGTGACATGGTAATTGATTTTAAGTGTCCCCTACCCTCTGCTACATGGAAATCTCTCTTCAGCCCACCAGCTCTTGCCAGATGATTGAAGTGACTCCAGAAGGTAAGAGGATTCTCAGAGAGGGCCACCAAGCCAGAAACTACAAAGTATAGTCCCAAATTATACAGGACAATGGTGGCCAAGAGAAGGAATGACCCAAGGGGACTACCAAGCCCCTGCCCCTGCCACAGCTCCCAGATGTGCCTGGTCAGAGCTGTGGGTCACCTCACACCCAGCTCAGGGCCTTCTGACACTGGATGCAAACAGCAGCCCTCAAAGATGAGGAGGATTCTGCTGTTGACAGCTCCACACTGACCCAGAACATGCACAGACACAGAGCCACAACTCGCTCTGGTCCATTGGGAAACCTGTCAACTGTTCCCTTACAGGAACAACTATGCACGGAATTTTTTTGTTGTTGTTTTGGCATTTTTCTGTAATAACTTTTATAAAGAGTGCATCCTTTCAGGGAAGATTCCTGGATGAAAAGTACCAATCAAACCCAGATTGTTCTGTGTGGTTGTTTTTTTGTTGCCTTTAGAAAATTTAATGACACAGTCTCTACTCCCACATCCCAGCACAAGACAGAAAAGCATGTTTTCCACCTATAGAAACATGAGCAATTATGCAGTCAGCCTCATAATCCTGTCAGGAGTTATATTCTTAATAAACTTGGAAAATACAGACCCACCATAAAATAAGTATTAAGTACTTAATTTTCATTTTATTTCTTCATATTGGGATTAGCTGGCATTCAGTCTGGATAATCTGTGAGACACCCTCAGAAGAACATGCTCCTTCTAAGAACCTGAGTCTCTACTTTGCTTGGAAAAACACATTAAATAATCTCTGTTATTTCTTCCTGTTACTGTCTGGTTTTACCCTGATACCTCTAGATGTGACAACTTTAGACTACTCTATACATGACATTTAAAATTTTCATCTCCTTAATGTCCTTAAAACTTTATATAAAATCATATATATTGGAGCCCCATAACCACCAAGCACGGGGGTGATGCAGGACAAGAATCCAGGAGGGATGTTTGCCCAGCAGAGCAGGACCTGGGGAGAGCTGTGGAATGAGGGCACCATGTGTCCATCACGTGCCTTTCTCACCCACAGAAAACACATGGATGGGAGCACAACATCCCCAGGATCATGCAAAGGTGACAGCACTGGGATACAAGCACAGAGCCTCCCCTTCCAACAGGTCACGGACTGGGAGAAAACACTTTCGAGAGGTGCCATGTCTTAGTGCAATTTGGGAGAAAAAAATTAAAATGGGAGAGTTTTTTTGTCTTCCTGGAGATCCCAGCTTCCCATCACCCAGTTTCCCATTACTGCCACCTTACTGGATCACAGCTCAGGCATTAATGACAACAGCCACCACCAGCAATGACCAACTGGAACCACGACTCCTCTGAAAATTACAGGAGGTCTCAATTCCTGCAGTTTGGAAATCCTACCTCCAGCTGCTCCCAGACAGGAGGACAGTGGGTCCTACCCAGGACCACATGGCAACAGCAGAGCAAGAGAAAGAGACAACAGGGCAAGGAAAAGGCAGGAGAAGGGAGAAGCAGCAGTGGGGAAAACCAGAAAATGTTTGACCTGGCAACTTGCTTTAAACCTTGATAAGCCAAGCCGAGCTCTCCATCTTCATTGAGATAGCCCCAGTCCTCAGTCTTGCTAGAAATAAAGGACAGAAAAAGGAAAGAAGAGGACAGAGAAAGACAAAAGGTCAATTGAAAGAGAAGGGGAAAAGGTGCAGAAGCCTTATGTGTTTCATTCAGTATTCATTTTCAGAGCACACTTTCATGGCATTGCATTTCTTTTTCTACCACAGGGAAGGAGAGCCCTGCCCTGGTTGTGCCCTCTATGACATTTTAAAAACAAGTTTCTCCATCTCTTTTTCACTGCAGCAACTCCCACTGGTCTAAGATAAATTCAACTCCTTCTACTTCAGCCAAGGGTTTCCTCAGCATTTGACTCCAACACATCAGTTGTTCCTCAGAGCAACCTTTGGTCCAAACACCTCATGCATCCACACGAGATCAATCTCCTCTGTACACATCCAGGCAGAATAATGGCCAGGAAAGTCTCATCTCACTTTAATACTTTTAGCAGTTGGCTTTTTTTAATCTGCTTTTAGCAGATTGTTTGGGGCTTTTTTTTTTTCCCCAAGTTATATGAGGCAAGAAGCTGATTTATCTTCTTTAATGAGGGGCTGAACACATAACAAATGAGTGAGGTAAGCTGGTCAGCTTGATCAGAAACACTTGTTACAGCAAGATTTTACATGGCTTTGATGTCAGCTAGAAAAAGGTGTTTGTTTTAAGCAATAACAATTTTAAAAGTAATCAAGGAAACCATCAAACTTAATATATCATTCTATTTAAAAAAAAACCCCAAAACCAAAACACAAAAAGAAGAAAGCCAAACACACATTTTGAAAAGAGCTGTAGCAGATGCCATTCCCTGGCAAGGGAATCTCTGCATATTTCAGTGGCAAAGCACAACACACAAACATTCACGAGCAAATTTTCACAGGAGGGAAGCAGTGAGAAATGTGGTGTTGCAGCCCTGCTTTGAAGGGGCTCTGGAGGTGCCTCACCACCACAGACACTCGTGCACCCCTCCTGTGCCAGTGCTCGAGCACAGCACTTCTCAAACCTGGCAAACATTTCAGGCACTGACACTTGCAAAGTTCATCTGTTAGAGCCACACGTATGAATTTAAATTAAAACCTTGTTGCCATCCCATACGTAGCAGGTTTCTAAAAGGGTCTGCAGGCTGACAGATAAAGGGAGGTTTATTGGTCTCATTTGCATGAATTTGTTAGTAAAGTCTTTTTTTTTGGTTCATATAATCTTATCAGTACATGTCCTCAGGCACTGAAAACCAAAGGAAAAAGCAGGAAGGGTCCCCACTATTTATTGCACATCTGAAACCTGTGAAATCTCACATGATGAGCAGCATTTTTAAGAGATAGTGTCCTTGGAAAAATAGCTTTCCTTCCTTTTTTACTCATAGGCATTGAGGTAAATGAGGAGAGGCACTCAAGAAAATGCCATTATAAGATAAATATATAAAAAATGCTGTTTTAAGGTAAACCTGCACTGGGAAATAAGCATTCAGTCCATCTCTATCAACACAGCACTGACTCAGAAATCACTGCACTCCCCCTTCTCCCAGAAGGTCACATTGACTCAGACGTAAAAAGGGGTCCTTTCAATGTAGTTAGAGTAATTGGCATCTGAAACCTGATTTCCTAAAATCCTGGGTCAATCCTATTCTCAAATAAGGCTGGAGAGGAGTTAAAAGGGCTGATTACCAAATCTGTGTTTTCCCTTTATCCTGACCTTGGAGGCACAGGTCTGGGGAGCAGCTGGGACCTGCAGTCTGCAAACTGTCTTCATCAAAAGGAAAAAATTCCTGCCCAAACACACCCCTGCCCTGTGAAAGCAGCTTAAAGGAGGTGTGTGTACCCCAAACCCAGAGATGTGTATTTCAGCATCTTCAGTAAATTATCCTCTCTTCATAAAAAAGGGGACATTTCACTTTCAGACACAGATGGACCTTTTTGTTTTAGGTAAAAGGAAAAATACTGTGCATCACAGACAGATCTGTGTCAGAGTGGGAGGATACCCATGGGAGAGTGGGAGGCAGAGATATGGTACAATCTCCACAGGATGGTCTCTCCCAGCTGCAAAAGCATCCCTCATGTGAAGCCAGCATCAGCTCTTCCCTTTGCACAGCAGCTGCAGGTGGGACTTGCCCAACAGGAAAGAAAAAAAAAAATCCATGTTCTCTACAGAAATCACTTGGAAGCTATCGTGGAAGCTAATTTCAAAGACACAGCCTGATTTACTCTAAGCTGTCAGGTTATTTATTATCTCTTAACACCATCACCTGGTCTCTCACTGTCTCTGCATTTCCACCAAGATCAAACAGGCTTGAAAGAATGATCCCAAGAACTGAAACAAGGAACAAAAAGCCTACTTGGCTCTAGATTCAGTTATTGTAGGAGAAAAATGAGGTAGGAGCTAACTTGATTTTCCTCTTAGCAGCCAAAATTCAGTAGAAAGAAAAGGAAAAAGAAAAGAAAAGAAAAGAAAACTGAGTTTAAGGCATTTATAAAGAAAGAGCTGATTTCAGTTCAAGCTTGCCCTTGACCTGGAATCAAAGGGCTTTCCTCTGGAAGCTTTGTGGAGAGAGAATGGATACATGAGCAGAGTTAGCAGCACCTGGCAGAGTTCTTCCTGTTTTCCTCCTGCTGTATTGAGAAGTGCTGCATGACATAGACATGGAGAGAATAAAAGGCTGATCTCCCACCAAAATAAAGCCATGCTCTGTCCTCAGCGTAAATGACTAAGACATGATGGCTTAGAGCTAGGAACAGCTCCTCAGTAGAGCAAGGTTTTACCACATCCATAAGCCTGGGCTGGTGAAAAACTTCCACCTGGTCAAAAAGCACCTCAGACTAGGGGGCATAGAGCAGCTGACACCCCTGAAGGACTGGGCCATCCAGAGGGACCTGGACAAGCCCAAGCAGTGGCCCAAGGAAACCTCATGAGGTTTAACAAGGCCGAGGGCTGGAGCTGCAGCCGGGCCAGGGCAGCCCCGGACCAGCCCCGGCTGGGGATGGGCAGCGGGAGCAGCCCGGGTCAGTCGAAGGTGTCCCTACCCATGGCTGGGGGTTGGAACAGGATGGGCTTTAAGGTCCCTTCCAACTCAAACCACTCTATGAAAGAGAAATAGGAGTGCTTCTTGCAGAGAAGGTGAGAGAAGAATTGGTTCTTGATTATAAATCCCACTTCAGAACTGCAACGCCACCAGAAAAGCTTCTCATTAAAATATGTATTGATCAAGATGAGAAAGGGAAAGCATTTCTGTTTCTCATGCTGACACCCTTGGGTATAGAGCTGTGTAAATACAAACACAATTTTTTGCTGGGGGAGGGAATGTTAATTTATGTTCACAAACACAATAATCCAGGCTCCCCAAGCATTTGTCTTCATCCATTTTATTGCCATCAACGCCAGCCTACAGCTTATAAACCAACCCAATAAACAGACAACTGCACAGGGAACCTTGTAATGGGGAGGTTGGTAGTGCTTAATGAGCCACTGGATAAATCACTGCAGAAAATCAGGGTGAGAGCATATAGAGCTACTGCTGCTGTATTTCAAGAGCCAAGCTCCAGTCAAGCTTCACGCGAAAGAGAGAATAATGAACTGACCCTGGAGACTGCAGACTTCCCCTCCCAAAACTTAAGAGACCAAAAACCAGCAAGGCCAGATCACATGAACTTCTTAAAATTGCAGTTCACCCATGAAATTGCAAGGAAAGAAATTTGTACCCCTGTGGAAAATTAGATCCTGGAAACTTATAGGCCCTGGAGGGATTTAAAATCCATGTGGATGTGACACATGGTTTAGTGCTGGCCTTTGCAGTGCTGGGGGAAGAGCTGAACCTCAAGAAATCTTTTTGAGCCGAAATGATTCTATGATTCCGTTCTTTCTGTAGAAGTCAAGTGTGGAAACCAGAATGTTGGGAGGAGGACTGGAGCCTCCTGGCGGGCTGCAGAAGGCAATGGGCACCAGTATGGCCAGATACCAATTTATACTGGGGGCCAGTGACACCCCGGGGTCAGACACACATCCTGTGAAAGCAGCAACCCTTGACTCCTTCAACAACCCCTAAGCACAAACTAACCTTCCCTGAACACTGGAAAATTTAGGGAGTAAATTTTAAATTAAATTTTAAATTAAAGCTGTGCACAACAATGGTATTTCACATCTTGTATGAGCACCCACAGCTCCAGGAGAATGTTGGAAAGAAGGAAGAAGAAGGAAAGAAGAGAAAATTCATAGACTTCATTAAGTGACCAAAACCTACTCCTTGCTGCAGGAAGTAAATCCACTGATTTGCTGACAAGAATGTGATGTGCAAATTGATCTCATCACCTCTGCTGCAGGAGGGGCAGAAATTTCATCAGCAAGTTCACTTCAGGAAAGCAAAATATTCAACGGCAAATTGAAAAAAACCACAAAGACTAGTCCTGATCTAGCCAGACATGATGCCCAGGTGAGAAACCAAAGTGACTAGAGCCCTGGACCCCAACAATCCCCACTGCCCCAGGCCTCCAGACCTGGTGAAAGCTGGCAGAACAGCCTGGGCAGAGCCCCAGTCCAGCCATCAGGGTTTTGAGCTCCACTTAAATGTGCCTTTCCTCATATTCATACAGGTGTGAATAAAATCCTCATTAAGTCAGGTCCCAGCCTGGAATGTTAACAACCTTCTGCAACCACTCTACAAAGTAGCATACCCTATTGTGTTATTAAAAGCCATTAATCCACAATAGCTGGATCTTCTTCCTTGCTGAATGGGAATTATTTAGGGGGAAAAAAAGCTTCAAACATCTGTATTTGTCAAGAGAAAAAAGAATAAAGATTAAATTTCCTTGAAGTAAAACAAAAATTTACTTTTCAAAATATCTTGCTGTTTAATCCATATACTTTTTTCTTCTTGCAAGATACTGCTTTATTATTTTATATCCTCCTGGGCAGCTGCAAGGAGTGATTTAATGCTTGGCAATATCAGCCCATTGTTACTGTCAAGACAGACACATGTTCCAAGTATTAATCCTCATTGAGGTAAACTGGCAATAAAAGTTGTTCCTGACACTCAGTTTGGGTGCAAGAAAATCAATAATATGAGTGTTTCCGGGGAATACAGCATGTTTGTTAGCTCAGTTTACCACGATGGGCTTTTGCCTTGGGTAAAACCAGAAGGGAACTTGAAATCTTCCCAACAGGGTATGAGATACCTGAGGAACAACTGATGGAGCTGGGGGTGTTCAGCCTGGAGAAAAGGAGACTCAGGGGTGACCTTATCACTCTGTACAGCTCCTGAAAGGTGGTTGTAATCAGCTGGGGTTGGTCTCTTTCTCCAGGCAGCACTGACAGAACCAGAGGACACAGTCTCAAGCTGCACCAAGGGAAATTTAGGTTGGATATTAGGAAAAAGCTTTTCATGGAAAGAGTGATAAAGTTCTGGAATGGCTGCCCAGGGAGGTGGTGGAGTCACCATCCCTGGATGTGTTTAAAAAAAGACAAGATGTGGCACTCAGTGCTATGGTTTAGTTGAGGTGTTGGGGCTGGGTTGGACTCAATGATCTTGAATGTCTCCTCCAACACAGTCATTCTGTAAATTCTGTAAATTCTGTGAAATAAATACAAATACAGTCCCAAATCTTAGTCTTCCTGTTATTTCCGTACTGGAAGCAAAATCAAAACCCTTTTGCTCACTTCCATGCTTGCCTTTCCACCTGCTCAGTATCTGACTGGAACTAGATGACCTCAAAGGTCTCTTTTGACCCAAACCGTTTCTGGCATTCTACAATTCCGTAAAATGTGTGCTCTTGATGGCCCACTCTTGAGTCCACAGCACAATCCAGAGGCTGGCAGCCCTCAAGGACACGTTGACTGTGGTGTGGATCCCTCTCTCCCACAGAAACCCCCCGTGCTGGGGAGGTCTGTGCCACACTTACCGGTTGGTCTCGCACATGCCCTGGTAGGCTTCGATCGCGTCCTCCTGGTCGACGTGCCGGTCACTGTTGGGCCAGCTGGCATTGGGGGAGATGCTCTCCTAAAGTCAACGTGCAAAACAGCTATGTGACTTCCTGCTTTAAAGCTCTGCCCAGCCCTGAAAGGTCCTGACACCAAACAACTCCCAACTATTCTATTAAAAGCACCCCTGGGACATCCACCACACGACTGAGTTTCTGTGAATCCACACACATGCAGCAGGAGAGATAAGAGATGGAAAAAAGATGCAGTGAACTTGGGAAGAGGATAAGGAGGGTGCTTGGCTTGGTCTGAAATACAAAACACACCAAAACCTTGAGGAATGGTAAGACAACAAATCAATAAAGACTGACTTTCTGGAAGATGTCCATTGGAATGTGCTCTAAATACAAATCCCATCCCAGCTGCTTGAGAGACAGGCGCCATTCTTGCCTGCATGTCAGAACAAACACATTACAGCTGCACTAGCCCAAAGTGAGCAGAATCTGAAATTCTAGAAATTCTAGAAATTCTAGAAATTCTTTTCCCTCACCTCATTTCCTTGCAGAATAAGATTATTGCTGCAAAACACTGCCAGGAACATGCTGAACCACACACATTGGTGCAGGGTGGTGTGGGTTGGCTTACCCTCATCAGGTGTAGGGGTAGGCACCCTACAGCAGTACTATGGCACAGATAGTCCCGGGCTATCTGAAATGCCAGGGGCTGCATCTCATCCCCAGGCAGGACATCCTGTGTCCCTGCACAACCCCCCATAACCTCCCTGTGCCATCCTGCCCACCAGAGCAGAAATGGCATTGCACAGGCAGCCAGTGATTCTCCACCAACAGAGCAGAAGAAGGTACAAAGAAAACCCATTACCCTCTCCTTTACCATGTTTTTCCCCGTCTCTTTCTGCTGGGCTGCCTTCATGATCTGCGACCTGAGGATGAGCACCTCCTCCTTGCGCACCTCCAGCTCCTCATTGGCCGATTTCAGCTGGTTCAGAAGGAGGTTGTAGCCATCCTGCACGTCGTTGGAGGAGTTGTTCTGGGTGGCGTGGTCGGCGATGGCCTTCCTCAGCTCATTGAGCTCATTTTTCAGCTTCTTGTTCTCCGACTCCAGCTCTTGCCTCTGGAAAACACCGAGCCATTAAGCAGTTTAGATAAACTGCCCTGTGGTGCCTCATCCTGCTCTGAGATGCCTCTAGGATGACTCAATTATCGATGGTTACAGATCAATACAAGCCAGGATCTGCGTTTTGCTGCCAGCCCAGCCATCTGTGGTTCAGGGAAGTCTTTTGCTTTGTCAGCAGCCTGTTGCTGTTTAATAACAACGCTACAGAGTGACCCAGGGTATTTTTTATTTGTTGACATTATTTCTAAACACAAAAGCAGTCTGTTAAAGCAGCTAAGCATGCTCTTTTCTCTTCCACCTCTTTTCCTTCTGAATCAATAAATCACACAACCCGCACAACATTCAGCTCACCTTTCATATTCATTAGATAAGCTGGAAGATGCTGGTTTGCCCAAACCATCATCATGGCAGGCATCCCTTAGGTGGGCCAGGGTCTGTGAATTCCTTCTTCTTTTCTCATACACTTTGTAATTCCCCCACCCCAGTGCAGTGTTTACAGCTGGAGGATTTCCTCACCTTGATATCTCCTCAGCCACTGGTGTTTGACAGGCAGGGCGAATACTGCGCTGGTTTGATGCCAACTGATTCTCCTGAATAACAACATCTTAGCTGAGATAACTGAAGGGCTTATTCATTTCTGCATGGCAGCAGAAGACAGCAGGATAGAGCTCTGACAGGCAGTACAGCCTTTATTTCAGTCTGTCACTACAAAGCTTTGTTTGGAGGTGGCAGCATAACATTGGGAACTCCTTGCCACCACCCAAAACCCACCTGGAGAATCCCTGCTGGGTCAGGAGCAGCTTTGCTCCTGCACATGGTACAATCACACACTCATGGGATGGTTTGGGTTCGAAGGGACCTTAAAGCTTATCCAGTTCCACCTTCTGCCATGGGCAGCGACACCTTACACTGTCCCAGGCTGCTCCAAGATCCTTCCAACTTGGCCTGGGACACTTCCAGGGATCAAGGGGCAGATTTTCTGGGCAACCTGCACTGGAGCCTCACTACCCTCACAGCCAAGAACTTCTTCCCAATATCCCATCTAAATCTGCCCTCTTCAAGCTTGAAACCATCAGTCCTTGCTGTGGGTCACAGACTTGCTGGGAGCCAGGCTCCTTGGAGTCCTGTTCACAACAACCCACCTCCCTTCACATGATCCTGCACCTCTGGCTGGGTGGCATGGTGGCACCCAGGAGTGCTCCCTCCCATCTCCACGCCCCCGGACTTCTCAGGCAACGCCAAACCCCAACAGGACCCTTGTCCAACACAGCACAAACCAACCCCTGCACATGAGCTGACAGTCTGCTGTCTGATGAGGGGTCAGCTCTTTCCTAGGGACCAACCCCCATCCATGTGGATTCTCCAGTGTCTGCAGCAGCGCAAGATCATTCCCCAGTGTCACCCACGTGCCTCTTCTCCCTGCTGCTTACTGAGCCTTTCCACAGCTTCCTTTCACAACCCCTCCTATCTCTAGGATATCTGCTTCATTATCAGCTTGGGCTGAGTCAAGCTAATGAATCCAAAAATGGCTGGGGGGGGAGGGGGGGATGGGGGCAATTTATCCAATTTACACAGTGTGTAGCTAGCACAGCTGTGTAAACCCCATTTCCATAGGAAACGGGTGTTGTAATTATAAATCCTTACAAATTATAAATAGCATGGCTTATCACAGCAGAGGTGTGAGCAGAATAGCTGATCTGGCATCTGGGCAGCACGCTCCTAGCTGAACAGACAACATCAGTAATGGGGCATATTAAGGTACTTTATACCATCTGTCATGAAAAATACTACCAAAAGGATAAGAAATTACTTAGATCCATCATCTGGTTAATTCCACATTAACCATGTATATGAGACATGGGCTTTTCTGTAACTGGTGTTTAAAGCAGGAGTTGGAAGTTTGTGCATGGTGGGAATTGGTATCAAACTGGGTTTAACTCTTCCTGCTACATCACCCCTCACTGATGGTGAAAGCAGTTACTTGCTTTTCTACTCTTCTCTTAATAATAAAATAACTCTTCTGTGGGTTTTGTTATTTGCTGGGTAAGACCTCTGCTTTCCTTTTTCTTAACCTTTGTCCTCCTCCTCTTTGTGTCTCTTTCTCCCTCTCTTTTTTGTAATGGGTCAGCCACACTGCCAACTCCAAGGCCTGGTCATTTCAAGTTCTGGCTAGAAACAAAGCCAGGAAGACCAGGAAAGAAAGCAAATACCAATAACCCTGCTCCAAGAGCCCCTGCCATACACTCCTTTCAAAATTTACATTTAAGTATATTCTATGCTCCTTTCTTTGTGGATTTCATGGAGCAGTGTTAAAACACCTTCTGTCCCCAGCTCACACACCCTTTTACATCAGCACTTGCCATGGAAGATCAGCAGCTAAAATTAAATACTATGGATGTGGAAAGAGATTTCTACTGGCAAAATGAAAAATGCTCTTTTTTCAGCATAATCCAGTCAGGCTGATTTATTTGACAAATATCTGGCAAATAAATTTGATCAAAATATTTTACAGTCAGAGTGCACTGAACTTGAACTCACACTTGGCCCAACATATGCAGTGTTAAAGAGCTCTGACAGGGTTACCCAAGCACTAATGGTGATGGAAGTAGCTTCACTCTTTAGCAAAGAGCCTACAGAGCAGTGCTGGGGGAAGTGTGAGCCTGCCTAAGTCACAACTAAGTGCCTAAGGTTAGCACTGCCATGCCAGGATTTTGCCCCCTCTCTTCTGGTACTCTGCAGGAAAAGAAAATTAAATCCTCCATGCAGCTCATTTTATGATGGGCTTCCAGTTCTAAGGGATGAAATGAGTGAGAAACTTGCTTGGAATCCTAGAATGTGTGAGTTAGGAAGGACCTTTAAAAGCCATCTAGTCCAGCTGCAGAGACAGCTGCCACTAGAGCAGGGTGCTCAGAAACACGGAGTCAGAGCAAGGGCTCCTTGGCGCTTTCATTCCCACTGCCACTTTCCCAGCTTGAAAAAACAAGGAGAATACATTTTTCACTGGCATGTCTGAGGGACATATCTCCCTGTTTTGCATTCCTGGATAATGATTAACCAAACATCTGTCTGGGTGTATTTTGGGACAGCATCTTCTGAGAAATGTATTTCTCCATTACAAAGGACAGGTAACTTCTCCCTGTAAATTTATCAGTGTTAGCTCAAGTTTCACACATTTCAGTCTTATGAAACTAAAAAAACAGATGAGCCTCTCTAATGGAGCACTGTGCCTCACCCACTTCCCTCCATCAGGATCTGCATCAAGAATGGGCTCCTCACCACATGCTAAATCCAAAGGCAAATCCCTGCCATCATGGGTGTCGTGGCAGTAATAATTATGGTAATAATTACACCAAGACACCAAGCTGGAGGACAGCAGACACCTATGAAGTATCAGACCATGGGCTGCTTGCAGAAGCCAAACCAGCACAGCCACCCAGTAGCATCCACACCTTGTATTGTCCTGCTTGAGGGGCTGTGAGTGCCAAAAAATGTCTGAAATGTGACATAGAAGTATGGAATCATACTTTAAAATAGTAAGGAAATAGTTTGTAAGTTAAAGCTCATCTTGTCCAAACTGAAAGAGAGAAGGTTTAGATCATAAAGGAGAAAAAAAAAAAATTTGTCTGAGGGTGGTAAGGCCCTGCCTGGCACAGGGTGCCCAGAGGAACTGTGGCTGCCCCTGGATCCCTGGAATTGTCCCAGGCCAGGTGGGAACAGCCTGGTCCAGGGGAAGGTGTCCCTGTCCATTCCTGACAGACTGGTACCTCACAAGCCATTCAAGAGCATCCACAAAAAGACTGTCCCATGTGTGAGCTTTCAGGCACCTCAGGCTATTTCCCCAAGATAAAGTCTTTTTAAGCTGGTAAAAATGAAAAATAAACACATTCACAATAAATTCTTAAAGGAACCAGAGATAGTACAAATATCTGATATATAAATTAGCAGGAGAAAGAGAAGAACAGCTTTGTCATAGCCATGGAAGCAGCTGTCAAGGGGGAAGGAGGGAAAAGAAGCCCTCAAAATCAGCAGTAAGTCACTCTTGTGCTGCAGACAGAGACTTCAGCCTGTGTTCTTGTTCAGATGTGGGGAGAACAGCAGGGAGGTGTTTTTGTTTCTCTTTTTCAGTGGTCCTTCTCAGGAAAACATTCCTACAGGAAATGTGAATTCCCTGCACATTCATTTTCCATCTTTTTTAGACTAAAGTTTAAAGAACCCTGCATTTTTAGCAACACATGCCACCTATTCTTATAAATAGTATTAACATTAATTGGTAAATTTGTTAAAAATTTAACATTTGATAATTTTAAAATTTGTTAGAAATGTAGAACTATGAATGCTATTATGTTAGTATGCAGAAAGTAGGAAAATCCAAAATTAGTATTTCCACTCTGAACTTCCAGGGTTAAACTTTGAAGAAAATACAGTTTGTGAACTCATAAAGAAGTCAGAATTCCAGAAGACATTTAAGGAGGTGGTGGTTCTCATCTGCTGGGTTTCCCCCTTCTAAACTGCAACTCCACTTTGCTTTGCAAGGTCAAGAGGGTTAAACCTTCCACAAATATGTTTAACCAGCTGGAGGACACTTGTGCAGTGACCTGGCCATGCTTTTTCTCCAAGGGACTATGGAGAGGTACTAAGGAAATTCATGGGGGTTTCCCTCCACCACAAACAGCAAATTTTGGCCAGAGCTACACCAGTATCATGCTAGGAAAATAAAATTGGATTATTAACTGTCATAAAAATCTACTGAGGGTTGGACATCCTTTCCATCTCTGATTTCTGCTTGCATTTTTTTTTTTTTTATCCTTCAGAGGAGATGATGCAGAAGGAAAAATTGATATTACTACTGACAGATGGTTTAGCATCATGCTGTTCTGGAAAACATATGTTCCTCCAGACTTCTCAGTTCCAATATTTGTTAATGGGATAGGAAGAGAAGGAACACCAGAAAGGAAGGTCTGCACTGAAAAAACCAACAGCATAAAAAAATTTTCCTTAGTAACATTATCCTAGGAACTGGTTTTCTGAGAATAAGCAGGACATAAAAATTGGTTTGAGACAGTTAAGGCCAGAAGTGTTTGAATACAGTTAGAGCAGGAGGATAGAACCCACAGAAGCTGCAGTAAGAGCCCAGGAGGTTTCAGTTGCTCTGATTGTCACAGGGAGAAAGTGATGGGGACTGTCAAACCTGTCAGGATTTAGAGCTTGGGGGCAAGACAAATTCCAGGGTAGGGCAATACTGAGAAGACACAGGATGACTGTGCTCAGCCAGCAGCTCTGCTGGGAGATGGAGCCATTTAAGGAGGCTCAAATCACTCCACAGATTTATCTGGGTTTGACCTGAGTGGCACCTTGGGATAGCACAGAAGGTGGCTAAGAAGCAGAGGTGGAGCCTGGAACAAGAAACAGCCCATAAGAATTTACATCTGCTGCAAAGCTGACTGCTGAGACCTGCAGTGCCCGTCAAAGGGAACCCAACAAAGTCCCAGAGGGAAAAAGCCCCCTTCACCATGAGTGGGTGTGTTACCTCCATGGATGACTCCAGACAGGTAGATCAGCAGAAAACAGATGTCACCCCAGAGAGAAACATATGTGAGCCCCTCCCATGCCCAGGAGCAGAAGGAAAGCTACAGCTTTCCAACTGCCCTCTGTTGTAGCAGGCCCAGGGCCTGCAAGGCCTCCATGGCGGTCAGAGGCCTGAGCCAGGAAATGCCGAGTCACAATGACTCGGGCCTTAGAAGCCCCTCTGTGCCGCCTTTCGGACCCTGCTGATCTCTCTGTAAGCCTGTAGGTCACTTTCCCCTGACTCTTACTATTGGACAGTTTCCAAAACCCCTGTAGGGTATAAAAACCCCTAATTCTGCCTGGTTTGCCAGAAGAGCTGTCACTGAGACCCTTCGTGGGACACCCTCATAAAGAATCCTGCGGAATCGTCCAACAGCCTTCTCCTCTCCCTCCCTGCGTCTGCTGCCTCGGCCCAAGCAAGCCAAAAGAGCTGATATCACACCGAGCTGATAATCACTAAAGAGCTGAAATCACTTGAGCTTGCTTGGCTGCCTGCAGCTGGGAAAGGCCTGGGAGATCGGCCCTGGTCTGAGCCTCCACTGAGCTATCCTGGCCTCGGCAGTGCACCGGGCACAGCCCGGCTGGAACCGGCCGGGATACTCTGTAACAGAGCTGATTACAGCAGGTTTGGGATTATTATCACATTCACACCACTTGTTTGGGCTGCTGGAGCCACGCAATGGGTTACAGCACTAAGGAGAAGCCTCTCACTCACCTTCAGGCTGTTGTATGCAAAATCTTCATGTTCTGAAGTCACTTCAGTCTTTATTTCAATTACCTGTGCAGATTAAAGAGTAAATTTGTATTTAGGAACTGGCACACAGCACAGGGTAGCTGGGCACATCTCCATCAGCATTCAGCCCTGCTGGCCAGCTCAACCATAATAATGTCATTAATTGCCATCAGACAGCATCCCAGCAACACCAGTGGGGCAGAGGACACTCCAAGAGAAAATGGTTTAGTCTCTCATTAATATCTTGACAACTGTGCCTCGCTGCAGCTTTCAAACAATGACAGTCATTAAGGGAACATTCTCCAACAGAGCAGTTGGAAAACACATTTTTAATCCTCCTGCAGCAGGAATGAGAGGCTGGGGAAGTCTCCCGTTTCGTGTGTTTCCTGCAAATTGCAAGGGGTGATCAGTAAGGGTATCTAGTGAAGCAAGTCAATAATTACTGTTGATGATTTTGTTGAGTCTCCTACTGCATTTTTCAAAGGTACACTGATCTCACACTGGAGAGTAATAATGAAAATAATTCCCAAACAAAGCAACAGAAGCCCCAGAAATTCCAAATATGTATCCAAGAGGGATGGCATTTGCCCAACAATTTGTAAAAGAGCATCTTCAGTGCTTCAGGACACCAAGCACACAGCAGCACTGTTTAATAGCACACTCTGGCCTCTGACAAGCCACAGAGCCTTGGCTACAGATGGCAGGGAAAGCACATACAAGAGATCTGCTATTAATGCCCTCAACCCAGAAGTCAGCTCACCACAACCTAGAGAGCTGTATTTTCAGACTCACACATTCCTGTCCCCTGAGTTACCACTGGGCTGCTAGTAATCTTAATTTTTTTAATATACGTGTTTTTAATTTGCTTTCAGGCAAGCAACTCGAATTTTAGGAAGTTTGGAGTTATTTTTTGTTTGGGTTTTTTGGTGGTTTTTTTTCATAAGGAAGAAAGAACACAGCAACAGAAATTAAGAACCCATTCTTCTAGCAGCTATCCTGATATTTCTGATTTACTACATTACTTTTAACCTGTATTCCTCTCTATGATCATTACTGAGGAAAAAACCTAACCAAGACACAGAGATGATGATAAAACAAGACTGGGACACCAGCCTGACTGACATGTGTGTGAAGTGCTTTTCAGCTCATGCCACACTGCATGGGGGTGGGGATGGGGGAGAAGCCAAGACAGCAAAGAAATGATTGAATAACAGGAATCATCCAAAAGGGAGGTTTGTTGAACACGTAGGGTGCCACATGTGAGACACAGGCTCAGTGCTGGTGGAATAACGTGTGCCAAAATTGATTCCACGTTTCATTGCTTTCAAGAAGCTCAAGATACTGCCCTAAACATGTTATAACCAGTTTGTTTAAACAAATAAATAAAGCAGTTCCCCTGTCCAATTGTCCTTAGCTGACAAAAAAATTTATCTCCATTTTCCAGATGGATTTGTTGCCTCTTACGTTGAACTTGTCATTCTCAAAGCTAAATTCCTACATCATGTGGCCTCAGGCAATCAAGGAAAGCCAGTTACAAATATGAAATATTGGTATCCATGAAAAGATGTCTCTTGCCTGGGATTTCTTGTTCTCTTGCTCCTTTTTCTCCAGCTGGGCTTGCAGCTTCTTCCTCTCCAGCTCAAGCTCCCTCACTCGCTTCTGTAGCTTCAGGAAGAGGGTCATGTCCATGGCTGCTTTCTCCATCCCAATCTCCTGGAGAAGGACAGGAGGGAGGGGAAAAAAGAGAAGACCTCAGTGTCAAGTTCTATACCCATACACAGTGCTGGATGCACCCTGTCTGTACATCAGCCACAGCCAAGAACAAGAGCATCCTAAGAAACACATGCACTTCCAAAGAGCAAATCCACATTTTAAACACCTATTTTTAATGTCAGTAAAATGCCTGACTTGTTTTGATACATCACTGAATGCTTAACAGCCCAACAGAAGTAGGTGATGTGGGTTAAGAATATAAAAAATGCCCCTTTTAGTGAAGTGTTTATTTGTTGGGTTTTTTTAACTGCCCACACCTGGAATATTTTATATCAATGCATTGTCAATACTGATTATTTTAACTTCAGAAAATGCTTTCAGAGCTGTTCAAAAATACCAAAGCAATATAATGCAGCAGCCAGCAGAGGGAAATGGGGGTTTCTGCACGCGTGTACTGGAACACAAAATATGGTCCTGCAAGGGTAGGGATGGCCCTAGGGATACTGATCACCTGTTAGTGCTCAAGTGTCAGAAAAGTGGAGTTTAAAAAGCAGCCTATTCTGTCAGATGTAAGTAAAAAACACATTTCCCTTTTCCACAGGCTTCTTGATAGCCAAGCCAATTTGTGCTGCTCTTTTCTGCATTAGGAGACTGTTGATTTGATTACAGGGCCGTGCTGGCCAGCAAAGCATCAGTGAAGATGCTTGGGAATGAAAATGCTCAGGGCAAGAGGCCAATGAATTCTGGTGTCCTTGCAGAGAGGGATCATGATACAGTCATGATCCATCAGCACTGGGTGTAACTGCTGTGATGAATTTTCATCAGTCTTCAAGCTGGTATGGCCCAAAGACAGTGCTGTATTATTTTTAGAGCCCTGATGCTGCAAACAAGTAGAATTTGCCAGAGCACCACAACCCTGCAGTCCCTCTCACACAATTAAGGATGCATTTCTACACCATGGAATCAATTTCATCCATCACACCTCACTGCCCAGCCTGCACTGCCCCACGGTGCTGCAAACCCCACACCCATCACACTCTGCCCTCCCTCCCCATTTGCTGTACCTCCACCTGCTGTATCACATCCTCGGTGTCCCCGATCTCAGAGGTGCAGATGGATGGGTTATTGGAATCAGACTCCAAGCTGCTCTGGTTGGATGGGTTTCTCCTGTGCCCCGGTGTTTGCTGCCAAGAAATGAGGCAGACACATAAAGCACCCAGTGTTGAAGGACTCCTCTCCAAGTGTTGCTTCTTGAGAGCAAATATGTGACTATATACTTGTTACCTACAGAGAATTACATGTTCTAAGTTTTTGTGCCCTACCCTTAAAATTCAAAGTGCAGAAGTGATATAGAAGCTCAGCTTAAAAATTCTGCATGAATTAAAGGCTCTTCATGACACCAAATGCCTGGTAAGTGTGAACATGCAAATCTGAGCTCAAGGTTGTGCTGCTGACAGCACCCTCCAGAACCCTCTTTAAACACCCAGCCTTCCATCAAATCCAGCAGCACTCAGATTTTCAAAAGTTTTTCTAACACTTTAGCAATGCCATAAAAACTCTGGGTTTTGCAGTTCTGAGGTCACATTGCTGGAGGTTTTGTTTGTTTGCTTTTTTAACCCAACACCTACACATGAACATCACTGACACAAAAGCATAACAGCATTAAGCATGACCCAGCTTCTGCTGAGGTTCACAGACATCTCTAAGCATTTCACAGAGAAGCACGCAAGACCAAGCTCCTTTTGCAAGGCACACAAAAGTTTGGCTGCAGTGCAGATAGGTATCCTTAGAAATATCAAGCACAAACTGCCCACTAATGGCAGTTCTGTTGAATGCTGTGAGTGAGCCACGTTATCTAGGCGCCAACATCAGGTCCAGGGCACGAGGGATAATTCCAGCTTCATTACCTTAAAAATAGTCATTTCATCTCTCAAGTTGTCATATCTCTGCTCCAGACTTGCATACTCTTTAACCAGGTTCTGATAACGAGATCTTTCTTCTTCCAGCTCTTTTTTCATCTGCATATTTTCCTCAACTGTGTTTCGTGCAAATTCATCTTTAAAATAGGAAGGGGGGGAAAATAAAGAAATTACAAACTTTAGCTGAGAAACAAGCTTCTTGTAAACATGTGGAACAACAACAACAACTAATGAACAAAATACTCTGCCACGAGCCTTTAAAATGCATGTAAGCATTCACTAATATTTAGAGACTATTATAATCTGCATTTGTCTCCTCAATATTTGAAACAGCTTGAGCTCTTCTGCTTGCAGAGCAGTCCTTTGCCTCGAGTTAAAGAGAAACCTCCAGTGCCTACAAACTGTCATTTAACTGTGGCAGCTCCAGCTCCCATGGACCAGCCATAAACCCACTTAAGAAAAGACCAGCATGGTACAGAAATACATTGGGTTGAAAAGGTGGTACTTGCTGCATATAGAAACTTTCCTGCCTGCTTCCCACCAGCAGCTTTGGCACAGGAGGAAAGCAACAGCTGCAGCTCTTCCTCATGTCGTCATTAACCATTTACCATGGCAAGATTGTGGGGTTCAAAGACGTTTTCATCCAAATAAATTCAGTCATTTGTTAAAAACTCCCCTCTGGAAGCAAACCTGCCCTCTCCTCTTCCTGAGAAACCAGGCAAATGTAGTCCATGTGTTGTTTTAAATGGGTGAACAACAAATCAACCCACTCCCTTTCTCCCATCTTAGATGCTCCAAAAGCATCCTGTAAGGGGTGAATAAATATTTGCAGCAAGTTTCTTCTTCATATGTTATCGTCATTCCTTCATTTTGTGTTAGGCTAGGAGCAAAAGGCACTTCACAAGTACCACAGAGCAGTGGTAGTTATATCCACAGCATGATGACCTTTGTAAATCCTGCTGCAAAATCAAAGCTGAAAAGGATGACAAAAATTAGAAAAGCATAATACATGCATGAGAGTTCCTTTTGTGAAATGGGATCTTCCCAGTTGCTTCCCCTGTGTATGACTTGCCAGCTAAGTCTCTGCTTTTAAAAAACACTTACAGGCTCGTCACACTAGAGAAATCCTTTGCCACAGCTCAATAATGTGAATTGTGCGAATTGTGCTATCCTTTGGATCCTTTATTAATTATTCTTGGGACACAGATATTCCCTACTCCATCAGCTTCACTGTCTCCCACACTGTCTGCATGAAATGCTTTAACATAACTGAACTAAAAAGCCTTGCTAGGTACTTTATTCTGTATTTCACCACTTAAACTGGCCTCTGGTTTACCTATTGTGCAGGTAGCTCTGTTCATGCAGTAGGACAGCATGAACAGAACTACCTGCACAACAAAATACAAAACAAAAGCCACCTGGAGAGGGTCATAGGAAGATTAGCACTTTTCAAGGCAGGGAAAATGAGCTTCAGGGGAGAAGATTAAGCCCTTGTCTAATGGAGGCATGACGATGCCATAGGCAGTTTTTCCTACCTTCAGACTGACAGAGGATCCTGCTGTTCAGCTCCTCTTTTTCTTGCTTCAGGAGAGCGTTTTCTTCTTCCAGGTCGGAGATGCGCTAGGGAACAAGGCAGAGAGTCACTGCTGGCTGCAGGGCAGAGCTCCTGCAGGGATTAATTTCACCTGGCAGGAGACAGGGGGCTTTGTTCGGCCTCTCTTTACTCTTTAAAAGATCTGTTCCCCTGTGCTTAGCCACTTATCCTTTGTACACCAGTAGCAGAAACACGGGAGAAATGCAGTGCTACAAAAGAGAATAACTTTCCCCTTCCTGAGTGCACTTGTCCCTTAAATCAACATTTTCAGCAGAATCTTACAAAATACTGAGCAGCTGGACTTGGTGGGTATGACCTGCAGGGGCACAGTTCTTGTAAGTGATCAGGTCATCAGATCAGAGGTTTATATTTAGATTTCAATGGGCTTCATCATTGTCTTCAAGTCACAGCACCACGTCACAGCTGCTGGGGAAATAAATCTGCTGCTTGTTCCCAGAGATGTAGCACTTCAGGAGCTGAGATGGACACAGTGAATGTGAGCTGAGTGAATAGATCAGGCTTTTTTAACTTTATTGTACCCAATCCATGCAGCATGATGAGTCACTTCAGTGCTTCCCACAGCTACAGAACTTCTGGTACAGCGAGGAATGACATGTACCAGAGCCCTTAGCAAAACAACAGCAGCATATTTAGGAACTATTAACAACAATTGCCTCATAAAAAATAATGAGAACAGGAACTAAATCCTGAAAAGTGCTATTTTCACTTGTCACAACTGCAAGGCTGGACTGATGCTGACAGCAATCAATCCTGGAACATTAGTCAGCCTCCTGAATTCTGGTGCATTCAACAGCGCTATCTCAAAACACACAACCATCATACTGTCAAGTAAAATTCGCTGCCACAGCTAAGCAGGATGATTCTGCTGCTGTCAGGGGGAGAACACACATCATCCCAGCACGTGTCATCCCCTATGCCTGCTCCTTCACTTCCTGTAGTCACTGCTTAGGAAACAGATACACACAGCAGAAGGATCTGAAGGCGCCAACGATAAACAACAATGTAAACACCACAATAAGAGTTTTCAGAGCCCAAGAGTAATAATTTTGCTGTCATCACTAGATTGAATTTATAGGCAGCCCAGCTGGCGTGCATTCCTAGCACAGATTTCAGTCTTCCACACAAGCATGTTCAAATTAAGGCATTTTATCAAACACTGGATGCCAGATACATGCTAATGATGAGGACAAAGCACAGTGAATATTTTAATGTAAGTCACAACTGAATCAGTCCTGATCCATGCACAAACTGAAAAACCTCCCCACTCATTACTCTCCCTGTTAATTTACTCCAGCTGTCTGCATTACATCTGTCTGCACCTCTCACTGAAGGCTGGAGTCTGGATGTACAACTAGAAAGTGAAAAACCCCACAATTTAAGCATACAGAACTACTCATGTTTTAAATGCTGTGAACTGAGCCAAGATTTTAATATTCTATACCAAAACCAACTGCACTCCTTCAACATAAATCACATCTGTCATTAGATTAGCACGAGTGTCTTCAAGGTAGGAAGAATTCTTTAAAAACTGGAGAAGAGATGCAGGAGTGACAGTATGGAGGAAAACCTGTGCTACAGTGGGACAGCAAGGAGCTCTACTTGTTCATTCCATCAGGAAAATATTAAAGACAGTGGGATTATTTTACTAATGCTTTTTATTGGGTGCTGATAAGGAATTCTCTGCCCAAAGCTATAATGGTTGGAAAACAAAACTGGGCAAAAATCCTGAGTCTTCTCAACTGTGCTGAGAGAATATTTGGAAGAGCAAGACTTAAGAGAATCCACAAAAATCATTCTCAGATTTTTAAATTTCTAATCCAGGTTGGGCAGAGGTATTTTTAAGATGTTCTCTTAAGCCACTGGATTTGTTTTCTGCATTCCTGTTTCTACGTGAAACAGGAACATGCTCAGAGATCAAGACCTGTGTGTAACCAAGCCCAGTGGGAACATGAAGGGTCCACTACACCCGGGGAGAGGCAAAGGGAGCAGGTCACACAATGGCCAAGCAACACCAACTCCATCCCTGATACCTACACGGACAACTTTTGTACCTCCTGCTTCTCCTTTCACAGGAAACAGATCTTTGGAGGTGCTTCAAATGCAAGAGCACCTGCTTCCAAAGATTTCTGTGGAAGATGCTGAGCAGGGAGCACCTGTGATGGCTGCAGCTCTTATCTAAGTGTCTCCTTGGAAAAACCTGCTCATAAGGCCTGCCTTCCATCCTCCCCCAGTCTTGTAAGGAAAGGATGATGGCATTTGGCACTTTCCTAATTAAATTCCTGGCCAGGCTGTCAATTATCCTAGCCCACCAAGTGAGAAGAATAGGTGCTACCAAAAGCCCTGGAAGGAGCAGTTGGTACTTACCCAGATGTTTCAAACTTTATCATAAAATTAAATAAGAAGAGCTATTCTAAAACTAAGGACAGAATAGCTATGATGAAGAGATTAAAGGACTTTTTGTCAGTAACTAAATCATAACTGACATGGATTTGCAGGAGCTTCAGAAAAATTAAAGGCTCATCTCAGTCTCAGTCAGAAGTGAGATGTCTTTGGGAATCTGTCCCACTACAACCATGCCCATGGTGTCATCTTGATATTGAAGGCAAAAACTGTTTCTCACCTGAATTTAGTTTCATTATGCTTCCCAGCTTCTAGCAGATATTAGAACAACTCCAAAATCTCTTCCCAGAACTTTTCTTGGGAAGTGTTCTGGCTAAATTAATATTTTCAGGAAGGACACAGGTCCTCTCCATCTTCCCACTTACAAGGAACCGAAGGGAGCAATGTAAAGCTAATGTCAGAAATAGGAGCCTGCACCATTAGAAATGTTTTATAATTAAACCGTCTATTTTCATGGTGAAATGCACAGTCTTTGCTCTGCTGTGGGCACTTTTACAACAAGGGAAAGCTTCTGCTTTGTTTTCATGCTTTTTAAAAGCATTTCTTCAGTGATTAATCCAACCTTCCATCCAAGTGCTCAAGGGCGATTTGCAATCAAGAACAAAGAGACACAGTTTATCCCCAGCTTCATCACCCTTAAAATCAGGCATCCTTTCAGGCCCTAAAAGCCTATGCTGCACCCAGCTAATGAACAGAGCCCTGTGCCAAAAAGAATCTAATCATTTTAAAAGGAAATCACTGGTTTCACATGTCCCTGAGTGGTGCACCACAAGTGCCAGGAGTGGAGCAAGTGATCACCTGGCAGCTCTCTTGGTCCAGCCAAGGACAGCAAGTGTACAGACTGTTCATCTCTTTGAGAAGAACACCCAAAAGTGCATTTTAGTCATGCCAGAGGTTCAGGGTAAATCACCCTGACCACAGTCCTTCACCACAGCTCCTCAGCCAAACCCACCACCTGAGGGCTCGGCCTCGGGGGGAGGCTGGCCACAGCAATGGTGCTGTGTGAAGTGCACTAGAAGAGCCTCCACTGTAATAATAACACAGCTAATTCCAGGGCTCTTGTTTTTGGGTTTTTTTTTTTAAATTTCCAAAAGTGACTCCTCTTCAGGTTGTCACACAACATGTACTGTTCTAGAATAACAGCTGCAAAACAGCTTTTTCTTTGCAATTTATTGAGTAGAAAAGCCCTAAATTATTTCCAATAGCAAGATCAAAGATTCAATTCAATTTTTGATGCAGAAGAGATATCATGGATTTAACCTGAGCAGCCACAAGCATTTGCAGAAAGAAACTGAACTCTCATCTCAGTGCCTCGGGTTAAGAGAATGGGTATTACTCAGAATTAATCTGATCAGCAAAGAAATTCAGGGCAAAAGGCCCATCTTTGCTATTTGCAGAACAAACTCTACACTCTGAAATCACTTTCTCCCACTAGAATGCCTTCTTGTACAAGGGTGGCAGTGTTGGACCACTCCCACCCCAAGAGATAAAGCACAGGAGCTGCACTTGATTGTCCTTGTGGTTCCCTTCCAAACCAGGATATTCTGTGGGCTTGCATGAAGGAGGAAGAAAAAAAAAATAATCCATTTAGTGTACATCCCACCTCCAAATGCTATAAAAGCCTCTTAGAACGAGAAGCTGGTGCTGGAGCAGTGCCTCTCCTCAGGGAGGGAAGCTGGTCCACACATTGATCATACTCTGTGTTACCTACAACACCAGCTATGTCAGAAACTGAGCCTTGTGTCCTATCCTGGGCTGGGATGAGGAATATTTACATCTTTCTAATATTTGCAGCAGCTGTGACAGACCTCCCCAGTAATTTGCATTAGACACCATGAGAAATCACTGTATACACATGAAGCTCTGGCATTTACATGAATCTCAGGACAAGAAAAGCAGCTTCAAGTAGTGCCAGGGCAGGTTTAGATTGGATATTAGGGAAACTTTTTGCACTAAGAGGCTTGTAAAGCATTGGAACAGACTGCTGGGGGCAGCGGTGGAGTCACCAGCCCTGGAAGTGTTCAAAAACCACACAGAGGACACAGTTTAGTGCTGAACACAACACTTGAGGACACGATTTAGTGCTGGATGGGTGGTGCTGGGCTGAAGGTTGGACTTGGTGATTTTACAGGTCTTTTTCAGCCTTTACAACTCTGTGATTCCATGATGTTCATGGTTATATTAGGCATCCCGATTTCCAGATGTGTTCCGGTTTGGGGCATTTCTTTGTGATTGGCAGCACAAAAGGCACAGAAAAGGCTGGGGTGTCCTGACACAAGGCAGCCACTGCTCCTGCAGGGACATCCACTTGTCCTGCCCCAGGAGCTGGGGTAAATCCTAGGGGCGTTCAGCAGCAGAAATAACACTCAAAGAACAACACTCCCCTTCAGAGCTGTGAAGAGCAAGCTCTCACCAGCATGGACACCTGCAGGAGACAGACAGACAGACAGACAGACAGAGGTACCTTCCTCAGCAGGTCCCTCTCCTTGCCGTGGCTGTCCTCCAGGACCTCCCTCTCCCCATGAGCCCTCTCCAGCTCCATCCGCAGCTTCTCCATCTCCTCCTGCAGGCTGAGGAGCTGCTTGCCATCACCCTGCTGGGTCTGCTGGTACTGCTGCAGCTCCTTCTTCAGTTTCTCCACCTCGGAGGAGTGGGCTGATGTCAGCATGGACAGCTGCTCATTCAGAAGCTTGTTCTCCTTGTTCTGCAGCCAGCATCCCAGAAAGAAGAAAACAAGAGCACAAGTGACATCAATGCATGCAGTGATGCACTACAAAAGTAACCACTCAAATCCTCAAGCATGGTGGATGACAGACCCACAATAACAAACTTTTCCATGCATGTCCTATTGAAGCTCACAAAGCTATTTCCAGACTGCGACAAAAACTCAATAATATTTTGGCAACAATTACAGAAGTATTTGTCAAATTGGTACTACGCTGATATCACTCAGAGCAAAGGCAAATAACTCTTGGTAGCACTGGCAACCAAACCAAAATACTACACTTCTATTTCCAAGCAGCATTGCTTAATGTGATTGGTTTGCAGTTCTGGGGGGTTTGTAGGATTTCTTTTGCAGTTTACACTTCTATTCCTGAACCCCATGCCTGCAGAAATCTGGAGTGACAATACAGAACTGCAGCTTCAAGCACAAGGAGCTCCCCAGACTCCAGTTAGGTCATGCGCCAGCTCAGCCATCCTTTCATTTGCTCAGGTTTTCACTTCTAGCACTTAGCACTGATTTTCTCCCCAGTTTTCAAAACTGAAAATTTAGCAGGCTTAGCTGAATTTTCGGCTTCAAATCAAAGTCAATGGGCACTACATTGTGACTAATAAAACATCATCATTATTAGGCATCCCCAGGCCAAAGACCTAGAGCTTCATTAAAAGCCTACTACATAAGCTGTGCTGACTGTGGGTAGATAATCTTGATACCACAAGAAGCATTTTGAAACTTTAAATGCATTCTGTTCTTTCAAGTTTGCTCTGATCATCCTTCTGGCCCTTCTTAAGGTGACCTCCCAAAGCACCCCCTCTCACTGCATCTCAGTGCTCTGAAGCAAGATAAAGACACATCTCAAATAGAAAAACAAGTAAATGAAGCATATCAACATTTTCTTCCTTTGCTCCCTAGTAATGAATTATTAATGAACATCAAAATTCAGCATTCGTATCATATTAGGAAATTATAATTTCTGCATGACCAAAGGCATTTCATAGACTCCTAGAATGATTTGAGCAGGAAGGGACATCATGATCCCTGCCATGGGCAGGGACACCTTCCCCTGTCCCAGGCTGCTCCAAGCCCCATCCAGCCTGGCCTTGGGCACTGCCAGGGATCCAGGGGCAGCCACAGCTGCTCTGGGCACCTGTGCCAGGGCCTGCCCACCCTGCCAGCCAGCAATTCCTTCCCAAGATCCCAAAATCTGTGCCTGCCCTGTGGCAGTGGCAGCCATTGCCTGTGTGCTGTCCCTGCAGGCCTTGTCCCCAGTCCCTGTGCAGCTCTCCTGGAGCCCCTGGAGGCCCTGGCAGGGGCTCTGAGGTGTCCCTGGAGCCTTCTCTTGTGCAGGGGAACAGCCCCAGCTGGGCCAGGCTGGCTCCAGAGCAGAGGGGCTCTGAAGATATTTCCAAATAAATGCATGTTCAGAACCCTGTGTATATGGTTTTACACAACACCCAACCAAGATTTTCATTAAATACAAGATAAATGCACAGGAATGTTCTGGGATTTTTTTATTAAAAACTACTGACATGAAAGAGCATTTACTGGGTTGTTCCCCACTGCAATCAGAGATTGCTCAACAGACCCTGTTAAATTCAAACTTGCTGTTTTTTCAATTTATTATCCAGCCCTGCAGATCTGAGACAGTCCTGGTTTCAACCCAGGCTCTGTAAAAAAACCTAATTTATTTTGCTACCAAAGGCAGATGTAACAAATTCCTCAGTTTGTTACCCAAACTAATCTTATTCACAAAAATGCTCACAGAGATAGTAGTGCTTGCACAGTAGAGAGCTCACAGTGTGTCTAAATATTGGCTGCAAGAACATGCAACACTAAATTAGGCACATGCCTTGTAAGTGTCTCAGGCAATTCCAAAAAACAGATTTAAAGAAAATTACCTGAAGGGGAAAAAAAAAAAAAAAAACAAACAGAAGAAAAAAAGAGAAGGAATTGGTCCAATGTGAATAGAAAAGAAAGTGCTCCAGAGAGGATACAGCAAAATAGATCAAAATCTTTCTTCAGTGTGCAAAAAATCGCTCACTGATTGAAAAATCTAATTAAATGATTCCAGTTACAGATGCCAGAGCATCTGAGCCGAGGCTGACATACAATAATAGGTTGTAATGTTTTCAAAGAAAGATCTCTTCCTTGGGGGCACACGGAGGATTGCATCTCTACTCATGCATGAGCTAAAGTAGCAGAAATAGAAACATTTTCTTCCACAGCCACTCAAAAAAACCAACACAACTGCAGCTCTCCAGGTTACCTGCTATATGCTCTTTTTTCTTGTAAACTTAACTGGTATTTTCAAAGGTTGTGTTTATAGATTAGCAAGGACTGAAAGCAAGATCCTTCAGGGAAACTACGATACTGCAAACGCACCGTGCCAGAAAAAAGATTCAGTGCACTGAAAAGAGAATCTACTGGAACGGTGCTCCTTAGCACTTCCAAAGCATCCCAGGGAAACCTGGCAGCCCTGGAAGGATGGTTAAATTCAGCTCACTGGACAGACCACCATGTGTAACCCAGAGCAGGAAAAGCTACACGGAAAACATCAAAGAAACTCCTACAAAATGGTCTATGGAGAGACTGAGGGAGAGAAAAATGAGTTTGAGACCATTATTTCTGCCTGGTTAAAAGCTCTCCATGACTCCTTCCCTAAAGCAGATCCTTCTGCTGCTTTCATAACCCATGACAGGAAAGACAATGTTAACCAAATGTTGGGGTTTTTTCCTTCACTGTTCTACTGCCACACTTCTCCTAGAAAGAAAATAGGGGAAAATACAAACTGTAAAATATTGCTGATGTTCCAGTGTCAAGTCCAGCTGCTCAGCAGATCCAGCACTGATGTTCACACTCATTGCATGAGTGCAGCCCAAATTATCTCGACCAGGAATGACTCATCCTATTCAATTCCACCAAAATACCCTCTGGATGAAAGGTCATACCTTTCAAACCTTATTCTGAGTTTCCAATTCCTAACCTACCGCTAGCAATATCTAAGTATGGAAACAGGCATTTTAAAATTAAACACCAGGGTCTGGAAGTTGGACCCTGTTGCGGTGCAGTTAATGCAGTGCAGACAATTAACACTGCAGTGAGGGTGACCACAGCAATGCAACCCCCTGTGTGTGCTGAGTCTGCACTGTCTGAGCCAACACAGAGCCCCTTGTCACCACCCCCAACACAGGACTGCTCCTGTCATACTGGGGTGGGGAGATTTCAGCTGGTGAGGGAGCTGTGTGGAATGGACAAGGGTCTCTGACAACACCTCAGAATGATAAACTGGAATTATCACAAACTGGTACTACAAATAAGGGGCAATCCCAACTGAAGAGAATGTTCTCCTACCTGTAAAAATTCGGTTTAAGGGGACAAGTGGATGTGAATTTCCCTGTTGATATTAGTCAATACAACTTGGTCTCATTCAGCATTTCTTATGATCACCCCTCAATTCCTTATACAGCAACACAGAAGGTATTTAACAAAGTAATTTGCACACATTAGTAGGTAAAAAATTATTCTGGTATGTCTGTAAAATCAAACCATTATTTTGCAGCTCATTAATGGCAAATGGCTACTGAAGAAAAGACCCCTGTGATCAAAGAGTCAGTGTAAGGTCATCAACTCAGGGATCTGTCACATCACACCATCCCACCTCCCCTTACTCCTAGAGAGTTGTTGTGTCTAGTAACACAAAGCATTTACCTAAATTGCTGTTTATTTTCCAGGGAATGTGACTCCTAAGACACACAGTTCACAACACCAGTGGTGGCACACACTCTGCATGCTCAGTGCCCACAAAGCCAAGAGCACAGCAGGGCAATTCAGCCCCAAACCCGTGACAGTGGATCCCATGTGTGTGGAAACCCAGAGCACTGGGAATATTTCTCTGTCTGCTCTAGGGTGCCCTGACCACCAGGGGACCACTGACTTTGACCCTCATTCGTGGAATAAATTTCCTACACTTCAAGACAGACCAGAATCCACTAAAGTGTGAAATAGATTATAGAGAGTAGTGTCGGTGTATCACTTGGTGAGAAATTTAGGATTTGGGATTTTTAGTATGTTGTGGATGGAAGCAAGATGGAGGGCACAGGGTGTCATCCCTTCATGCTTCTTCTTCCTTCTTCTTCATGGGTTTGAGTGGCATTTTGTAATTGGGCAGAAAAGTCCACATTGTGGGCTCTTTGGGATCAGTTATTGGGTTAAAAGGGAAAATACTCTAGGTGTCAGTTCTTAATTGGATAGTTCAATCTTAAAAGACCTTGTAACAAAAGATAGTTAGCCATTTTGTGCCTTCTAATGAAAAGCTGCTGAACTCACAGTAGTGAGATTGTTTTACTGATAAGAAATAATAAACACTTTAGTCTGAGCGTGAACTACCGTCTCAAGTGCCTTCAATCCAGACCCAGAGAAACCGACACACATGGAGCTGGCTTGGGTTTTCAAGCAACAATTTACAAAACTGCCATTCTGTTTTCCCCCTCCGAGTCCTGCTGGGCAGTCCCCACAACAATTCCAGTACAGCCTGGAGCAAGCTCTTACAAACGCCCGGCTGCCCCAACACGACCCTTCCCAGACGACACGGAAAAAGGCACAAAGCAGTGTCTGGGCCGGGCCTATCCCAGAACAGCCCGGGACGTACCTGCTCGTCCACCTTCCTCTGCAGCTGCACCACCTTGTTCTCCATGCCGATGTTGAGCTTCTTGAGGTGCTGTGCCGAGCGTGCCTCGATGCGGAGGGCCTGGAGCTGGCGCCGGGCCCTGAGGCGCCGCCAGTGGCACTGCAGCACCACGGCGGCGGCCTGGGCCCGGCGGAACCGCGCGCGGGCCAGCCAGCCCCGCGCGTACTTCTGCAGGACGGTGGCCTTGTGCTCCATCAGCATCTGCAAAAACACGGGCACAACGGGGCAGTTAACAGAGGCGAGGCACGGAATTGAGGAAACACAGAATGGTTTGGGTTGGAAAGGACCTTAAAAGATCATCCACCGTGGGCAGGGACACTTCCACTAGATCAAGGTGCTCCGACCTGTCCTTGGAAACTTCCAGGGATCTGGCTGCTCTGGGAAACCTGCGCCAGGGCCTCTCCACCCTCACAGCCTTCCCAATATCTTCTCTAAATCTACTTTCCTTCAGCTTAAGGCCATTCCTGGAAAGTCACCTGTACAGCAACTCTGGTTTGGCCGCAACAAACATTAAACTCTTCCCAAACCGCCTTGGAAAGGGTTTCTGCTCCAAGAAATGTCCTGGTAGATGCAGGTGCTGATGGCTGGAAATAGAGGCTGTGGCTTTGCACCCTCCTTCACCGACAGGCACTGTTGTCAATGGATGCAGGCAGGACACCTCTCCTAGGAGCCTGCTTGATCTCAAAGTAAAGACCTGCTTGGCCAGTGACATGAGGGGATATTATCCTGGTATGAGGACTTGGTGGGAGCATCTGGGCTCAAGTGTGACTTTGTGGACCACCCCAGCAGAGTACTGAGATCCACCAGAGACACAGCTCCAGAATAAACACTCATTAACAGACACACCAACACTCAGCAATGAACTTACTGTCCCCTCAGCATCAGACATCACCCAAACCAGAACAGATCTGTAGGTTTTTTTCTGTGTTCCGCCTCTGCATTATGATAATTTTTACTGCAGATAGATGTTGTCCTGATGGGATTTCATATCATGTGTATAACCTTCAAATAAAACCATGAGTCCTTTCACTAAAGTCTGCAGCTAGTTCTCTAGCACGGTTCAATTTGTAGTAATTTTTACCTGTTTTCATGAAATTTCTGGCATGTTTGCATTGAATTTCTTCCCCAAAATTTACAGCTATCTTGTCAGTCAGTGGCAGTTCAATTTTGCTGTCTAAAATTGAAGGCTGACATTTTAGAGATACAAACAGCATGTTGTTAATAACTTCCTTATGCTTCAGCCTGCTAAGGAAATAAATAGGAGAATTTGAAGATTACAAGACATTTTATTGTTATTAGTTTGGGTTAAGTTGTCTCAGAAAAGGTTATCCTCTCAGCTTCTCTTACAAATACTTTGTTTTACCCTAAGGCTTTCTTTGCAGTTGCAAATTTTAATTCAGAATAAAGGGATTGTATGAATTTAGGAGGCAGCAAGAATGGGTGTGAAATGAGCTTTGTATGTCTCCAGCCTCAGCATTCATAAACTGGGGAAGCTAGTGATCCCAAAGAGGTAGAAGAAACCCCACTGCATTGCCTTGGCCACTTATTTCATCTTTACAGCGAAATTTTGGGTGGGCACTGGGCATGCCCTCACCCACAGATCATCATCCACAGCCCTGCATCTGTCACTGAACATGCACTGGAACCAACACTTATATCTAAAACCTATACCCAGGTGCTCCAGAGATGAAGGATGCTCAGATTAGAGAGGCCTGGCCTTCAACCAACTTTTACACCTGCTTAAGATTTGGGTGGCCTTGAATCTTAGAGAGTTTAACTGCTGGACCAGCTGCCTCCTCGGCAGAAGCTCCCACTTTAAAAAATAGATGCTGAAACAGCAGTGGCAGCACAAATTCCTTATCACCAGCTGCTGTGTCTCAAAGGACAGCCCTGGTCTCTCTGGGAGGTCACCAGATGTCCAGGTAGTTTCAACTATTTCCAGGAACAGGCTTTTCTATCTTGATGCCTCTCACTTGGAGTAGCCTCACAACCCAGTTAGGCACCAATTTAGGTAACTACCAACACAGTGCTGGGTCTGAGGAGTAGACAGAAGATTCTCCAAAGCTGTTCTCAGTTTCCTAACAGAGTGTAGCTGGAGAAAGTGGACAAGTGATGAGGGGACAGGACAAAGGGCAACGGCTCCCACTGCCAGAGGGCAGGAACAGATGGGATATTGGGAAGGAATTGCTGGCTGGGAGGGTAGCCATGCCTTGGCACAGGTTTCCCAGAGAAGCTGTGGCTGTCCCTGGATCTCTGGAAGTTCTCAAGACCAAACTGGACAGGGCTTGGAGCAACCTGGGACAGTGGAAGGTGTCCCTGCCTTTGGCAGGAGGTAGAATGAAGTGATCTTTAAGGTCCCTTACACCCAAACCACCCCAGAATTCAATTATTTATTACTATGTCACTGCTGTCATGAAAACTAAATCCTTTGTCTCCCGCTCCAGGTTTAACAAAGAAAGATAAAGGAGAGACCTAATTAAAGAGATATTTCTATCAATAAATTACTTTCTGCCTTCCATGACAGACCCTCCTTTTCTTCCTACCTTACCAGGAACAGCCCCTGCATGCAGCCCCGACACAGGGATGGGGAGGCTTCAGCAGAGCATAGGTTAGACCAAATGACATTTCCACATCTCCACAACACCTCCTGGCACCACAGTGACCAACTCCATTTAGCTGCTCTGCTGAGGTGCTGCTGCCAAAATGGTTTTTGCCTGCACAGCTTTAAATAGCAAAGCTCGCCATAACCGTCCATTCTCTGGCAACACTGAGGGCTGTCAGCTTCACAAACATCAACACAGCCACAACAAACACACCACAGAAGTAAACATAAAGGTTTTTTCCTCGTGCAAAGACCCTGCTGGAGATGTACCTGGTGGTAAATCCTCCTGACAAACATGCCCCGAGCAAAAGCCTGGATGGTGAGAGTGGCGCTGCGGACCCTGAGGAAGGCCCGGCGCATCCGCAGCATTCGGTACTGCTTCTGCAAGATGATGGCAGCCCTCGTCCTCCTCAGGTGCTGGAAAAGCCTGCATGCACAGGAGGAGGGTAAGCAGGGAAAATAAACTCAACTTTTTTCCTGATGCAGTAAGTTTTAAACCAGGGGGAGAGGAAAACTTTAGTCCAATGTGGCTTGATGGTATTCAGGAAAGACCACCCCAACAGCTGGGCTAAGAAAGCCTCCATGCTGTCAGACAGCAGCCATGGAACCCAGGAGCACTAGAACCACAGATCAGCACACCTCATTTTTCCCAAACAGCATTAAACCCAAGTACTCCCCAGGTTTTCCTTGGTTTGAACTCTCTGCCTTGTGTCCTTGTGCCAACCAGCACCCAGGTTGGCTCCAATACCTCCCTGACTATAAAAGCACACTACTGACTCAGTGAAAACAGCAGCAAATTGATTTGACATTTAAACTGGTGTGCACTGCTTTGGCAACATTCCTGAGCAGAGCCTCAAGGCATTCACAGACAGTAAATAATGAGGGATGTGGTCAGCTCTGCACCATGTTGCTCCCATTCTCTAGCTGAACTCATGTTCAATTTGCTGTTACACCAGTTAATAAATGCCCATAAACCCTCCATTAAATTTGATAATTAGCTTGTTTTGCTGGATTTATGATTCATTTCTTGCTCTCAGCATGCAGCATTGTACAGAAATTTGATCTATTTCTTTTATTTTGTGAAAAGCCTATCAAAACTAAGAGCCACATCAGATTAGCTCATATATTCCTCTGATTGAGGTAAACGGTTTCTCATTAGGACCCACTGAGCCAGGGCTTCCTGAAGAGGATAAGGGATGGCCTGCCTCCAAAAAGAGACAGTAGTTACTCAGATGCCATCCCACCCTACAAACCCTGCACAATGAGGGGAACTGAAAAATTATGTAGAAGAGACTCTGCAGCTGCTGGTTCTCACTGACACCAACCCCTTTCACAATCACAAATAACACCACAAATTCAGCTAGTATCTCTGATGTTCTTCTGCTGATTGTCTGGCTTATAGAAGGGCCACAAGAAGGAAGGTGGCCGGTGTGTTGAGATGCTGTTGCATTGTTTCACTCCTGCCTCACATCTACCCTACACCTGCCACCAGCAGCCCACCCTCCAGCAGAGTGCTACCTGCAGAAACCCCAGCAAGCCACTGACACAAGGGTTCCTGCACAGAAAGGGTTAACATTAGGCTCCTTTATTATCTACTGTACACAGCCCCCCTGCCAGTGATTTGGAGTGATTTTCCTCATTAGGAAGGATAGAGCCAATCAATCCTGAGAGCTCCCCCTGGACATCAGGAGACACAAACCTTGTCCCTGCAGGGGAGGAGTGCATACCAACTAGGCAGCCCTTCCCCAGCTGATCCAAATGCCCTTTACCAAAGGCAGTCCCAGGAAAATATTAATTCTGTGAAACACTTTCACCTAAATGCTTCAGAGTACTGCAGTCACCTCATTATAACCAGATTGTCTATGTTATGACCTTGGCCCAGCACCTAGAAATTAAACTAACATAAATATGAAACCAGTTTGAGGCAAAAAATTCTGATCACTTGCCCCTAAATACAGCCAGACAGAGGAGCCAGAAATAAGTAAGCTCAACCTTTAGCCCAGAAACTCTCAGTTTTACCCAGACACACATTACACGTCTTGCTTTCAAGCGAGCAGAGCACTTCCAAAGCTCCTCATATAAACCCCCAAGTTTAAGATCTAGAAGACGCGACAGATTGAAAACCCAGGTGGCCAGGGGTGTTTTCACACTCGGCTCCCCAGCTGGCCTCTCTGGGGCTCCCCAGGACCCACCTGCGTGCCAGGTGCCCGCGGGCATAGCGCTGCAGGGCGAGGGTGGCTCGTCTCAGCCTCTGGTACCTGGCCCTCTGCAGCCAGCCCCGCACCGTCTTCTGGATCATGATGGTGGCAGCCCTGAACTTATCTGCCCGCAGTTTCTCCAGATATGCCACCTGGCCTGCACGGAAAAAGATCTTGGTACGGCCAAACTGGAACTTGTCTGGATCCTTTTCAAAAGCATAAAGGAAATTATATTTAATTGAGGCAAATATTGCTTTTTTTCTTTTTGTTTTCAGTATAAGTTGATCAGTAGATACAGAGTAAAAACACCACTTTGAATCAAAGTTATCAACTGACATCTCTTATTAATTGGGTAATGAAGATATTATTAGACTCCATTATTAGATAAATTAGATTATTAGACTTATTAAACATTATTATATATCATTAGACTTACTACATTTGAGCATCTATACACCCATTACAGAATGCAGCACTAGGACTCAGTCTTAAATTCCATATATTTACACAAATTTTGAAGGGGTTTTGGGTTGTTTTTTTTGTGTTTTGTGGGGTTTTTTTGCTTAGTTGGTTTGGGGTTTTTTGTTGTTGTTTGGTTTTGGTTTTTTGTGGTGCAGAAGTTTATTTGGGGTTTATTTTGTTTTGGGTTTTGTTTGTTTATTTGCTTTTGGGGGTTTGGGGTTTTTTGTTTGGATTTGGGTTTTTGTTATTTGTTGGTTTTTACACAAATAAAGAAATCACAGAATCACAAAATGGTTTAGGTTGGAAGGGACCTTAAACCTCATGTATATCCAACCTCCCTGCCACGGGCAGGCATGCCTTCCACTACACCAGACTAGAATGCAACACCAGAGCACTTCAAGAAAAACATTTCTTTTCCAAAAAGATTGGTGTTTAGATCTACAAAGTCATATATGTGCTGCAAAATGCTCTCAGCCAAGGGTAACACTGGGTGCAAAAAGAGGAACACAATTGGGTAAATTCCTCAAAACCCCACAGGAAATCTATAGATCAAACATTAAAACCTGTCTAAGGTGCTGTGCACATTCTGAGCCACTCAACAGCAAAAAACCTTTGCATGCACATTTGCAATTTAAAAATGCATACAAGCAAGCAGTAAAGTTTTGGTAAGGTGAGGTGGCAAAACCTTCTGATTCATTTATGGTAAAAATGTCCTGATCTTTTGTGGGATGCTTTTTCCACATAGGGCCACTGAAAGTCTCCCACACATCAAGATAAGGCATTACTGCACTTTCCCCTTACTCATTTGTGCAAAGAGTCATTTAATGATTGACTAAGGCTCATGACATTGTCTCAGGGTGGACCCCTGAAATGTGCTCCAGCTGTGGCTAGACGAAACCAGAAGGAGGGGATGGGGGGGACACATTTTTTTAAAAGTTCCCAGTCATTCATGCCCAGCCAGTGGCAGAAAACTCTGCACTTCACCAGCACTGAAATTATTCACTCCTCTTAACCACAACCAAGAAATTCCATGTCCCACTTCTCCCTGCCACCTCCTCGCAAGACTCCTCATTTCAGGAAAACTCCCAGGTTGCCTGGGGTGGAGAAGCACCTGCACGTGCAGCAGGTGAAGCTGGAGCAATTTCAGACTACATCAAAGCCATGAGTTTAGTGCTTTCAGCACCAGTGACAAAGATCTGGTCCCAGCTCACCTTAATGAGGTCTTCCAACAGGGTCTGACAGATCTGCTTCTTGTCATTCTTAGAGAGGTCTCTCTTGTTCATAAGCACACGGTATCTATTGAAAAAGTCAGAGTAGGACCACCTGAAAGCAAAGCACACGCTGGGTTAGTCTGCATGCTGGGCACTGCTTCACTAAAATAAAGTGCTGGAGTCGTAGATGAGCCAAAGTGTGAAATATTTCAAGGGATTTCTCACCACTACCCTCAGCATGGACCAACTCCAAAAGGAGCTACTCACCCCCAATCTCAGCCTGGCCCCAGTCTCAGACACTGAAAGACCATCTCAGGGCCTTTCTAGCTGGAACACAAAGGCCACAGATCACCCTGTTTTCATCCCTGATGTTCTTCCCAATCTGCTGCTCTTTGCCACTCAAATGCAACAATGCTATTCCCGTCACAAAGAAGAAGCTAACTTCGGAGAAATCTTGGATTGCCCAAAAATAAAAATCAAACAGCAACCTTGATAAAGTTGTAGAGAATTATTCAAATAGATATTCTTTGTTTTTTGTGTTCCCAAAGTCTGCTGAATACTAATTTCAATCGACTCCCCTGATTGCTCCATCTTGAGGTCTGTGACTGACACCCTTCAAACAAACACAAAATCTTTTGGCTCTGGAAAGACAAAGCAGCCCCTTGGAAGATGCCTCACTGTCTCCAGCAGCAAAGCCTCCAAACAGGCAACGCTAATTGAAGGAATTAGAGCACTGTATCCTGCTGCTAGAAATATCATCTCCTGCTGCTGGTGATAGATGTAGAGCCTGCAGACTGCGATCCTGAAATTGCTTCAGCATCTGCCAAGTTTCAGCCTTCTCTAAATTAACACAGTGAGTTATAAACCCCTCAAAACCTGAGATTTTAATTAACACTAAACTTTTCCAGCAATGTCCCGAATGATCACTGATATTTCAACAAAATACACACAACAAACGTCAAATGGAGACTGGAGAGAAACGCAGAGGATTTGATTTCTGCCCTCACTCAACAAAACCACCTGCGAGCCTGATCCTTACCTGCAGGGATGCTCTGGAAACCAGGATGAGAACAAACTGTGAAGATCTGCCATACAGAAACATCCTCTTCACCCACAAGCCCCATGCATACCTTAACTTTTTGCATTACTGCACCAAATTCTTCCTATTTTTACACTTCCAGGGATTAAGAGTGTGGGAGGGAAAATAAACTGCAAAGGGCCAGAGCATTGCTTGTGACAGGTCGTGGCCAGTTTGCAGTGGTGAGGCTGAGTGAGACCACCTGAGCAGTCACAGCTGCCAGGTCTACAAAATACATCATGACATAAAACAGTTCAGTTGGAAGGGACCTGCACAATGATCTACTCCAGCTGCTGGTATCTCTCATGAAACACCTTGAGAGCTGTGGTATTTGCTAAGACAGTCATATTGCTGATTTCAAAACACACAACCAACAGAGTTTTGTGTCACTTCAGAAGACGGGAGGAAAGACAATGCTCTTTTTCATTGAAAAGAGTACAGTAGAAGGAAATGTTTACAAAGGGAATGAAAAGAGCAAATGGGGGGGAAAGGTGGACTGGTAAGCCGCATGTAACTCCTGCATGGACACACAGCACCCAGGACACAACTAGTAAAGAATAACGGGACTGGCAAAAACCAGAATACCATTAGGACTGCACCTAAAGCCAAAGGCAAAATGGAGAGTTCATGGGGGCAGAAGCTTGAGGGCAACTGTGATGAAAGGATTTCCCATGCTCAGAATGCTCAGATTGGCTTTGGAACAGCCAGATTTAGTGATGATTCAATCTCTGTCTCCATGGGCTAGTCCTGAGGCCAGGCAGCTAAGGCTACCCACCCTCAAATAACCAAAAATACTGGATTACCACTAAAAACTAAGATGTCAGCTATGGGGAGCTCCCTCTGGGGTGAAAACTGAACACAAAGTTTATGCAAGACTACAAGCTTGTGTCCTGTAAGGTTTAACTTAAACTTGCCTTCTCTTTGCTTTCCCCGTGCCTCCGTTTTATAATTACATTTCCCATTTTGCATTGTGCAAATAAAACCCGTTTTCATTTTAAGCACGCCCGGGATTTACACAGCTCCAAATCAGACCTGAGAGGAGAAGCAGAGCATGCAGAGCCCGAGGCACCTAGCCAAGCACACGAGGCTGGCTCGGGTACTGCTCCAGCCAGGGAAAGCTAGGGAGGGGGGAAGAGAGAAGGAGGGAGTATTCCCATTAACCTGCCAGAGTCAGCTCAGGCACTGGCATTATTAACTGCTGATATCTAGAGGAAAAAATCACCCTGCAGGTGCCACCCAGGTTTTTCCAGCAAAGAGCAGATGGTGAAGAGGCAGAATATGAAACTCAGGGCACAGGTCCAAGCTGGGCAGAAAGCAAAATCCATCATCTTCCAGGACCACGGCAGAGATGGAGATCCCACAGCTGCTCACAAACAAGAGTCAGACACCTGCAGTAATTCCTTAAAAATAGATCATAGGTCACTGCACAGTGGGTCTTCCTCCAGAGCCTGTCATTCTCATTTCCCAAGGTGGCAAAAATTGATTTTCCATGTCCATGCTTAATAAAAATGACTCATTTTTCAGGAGTAAGTCTCACATGAGATGCTGGAAGAGTCAGGAAATACACCCCTGGTTTCTGCCGAGGTGTTTACAGGACTGGTGGCATCCACAGCCCCGCAGCCACATCTCCCACACTGAGCCCCATGGCACAGAACTGCCTCACTCGTGCTCTCACCACTCTCTGATTTGTCAGGGGATGACAGCCCTGACACTGCTCCTGTATTGTTGACCGTGGGGCATCAAGATGAAACCTGTGCCAGCCCATGAGGAGTTTCACTGAGATATTTGCCATCCCAGTTCACCAGCAAAAGAGAGCTGCAGGGGTTCATAGGTGCTGCTACAGAATCCTCCCCAGAGAAAGGAACAATTAAAGCACTCAGGTTTAATGTAACATGCCTCATTGAACCACTCGAGGCTCAAAGCTGTATAAAATTTCCTTACAACTATGTGCTGGGAGAGAAACAAACATGATCCCCCAGCCCTGCAAGGGAGATTTCTCCAGTGCAGAAATACTGAAGCTCAGTGCTTTGCTGTACATACACTTTTAAAATTATTTTTCTACGCATACATCTTTTTTCTCTAGGTACAATGTCTTCATTTTAAAAGGGGAAAAGAAAAAAAAACTATTAAAACAAAAAAAAATAAAACTTTATTCGTACTTGCCAAGCCACACAGTGGCTCCCAGCAGGAGACAAAGGATGTGCTATGCTACCCCACACTTTAGCAGGTCAGGAAAGACTATGGGAAGGGTACAGCTCAGTTCAACTTGTGGACAGGTATCAAAAAAAAAGCAGATTTCAGGTGCTTGGTGTGCTGCCACACAACACACAGCACGGGCAAGCCTCAGTGCAAGGGGCTGGAAACCACCAAGGGACACTAAATAAATACAGCTCCATATTATTATCATATTTTAAGATCCAGATAAGTGATGCAGAGAAAAGAGATGGAACCAGGGGATTTTTATACCCGCACAAGTGAGAAACAGGAAGAAGGAGGCACAAAGGACTGGGCAGATGCTACTCAAACTCAGATCAAGCCAACCTCAAACAGCTGAATTTTGCTTTGATGGCAGCACAGGTCACTAAGGGAAAAAGGCAATAAAGGGAAGGGAAGGATGCAGGTAAATAACTTATGCCTGTGGAAAAAACCCTCCTTAGGCTCAAGCAGCAAGGAGGATGCTTGGCTGAGAGCCTGAGACTTGGTCATCCCAGCAAAGTCTTTGTCACCTACAGGAAACAGAGGGAATAAGATGTAGCACACACCACAGATGAAGTAATCTTTTTTCTGCAGTTTAAGCAACCAGATTTGGATGTTTGACACAACGAATGCAGCCAGGTGCAAAGCAAAGGGGCTGCTCCTGTCCAAATCTGAGGGGTTATGAACCTGAGCAGAGCCAGCTGCGTTTATTACAATGTCAAATTGAAGAGAGAGCGTGGGTAGGAAACTGGGGTTGACATTCTAAGGGAGCTTCCAAAAAGCATCTTTCCAAGCAGTCAACAACTGCCCAAAATATCCACAACCCATTGTTTCAGCAATGTTATGCTAGCTGCACTGAGTGAACAGCTGAAAGCAGTGTAATAGGTCAAAAAAGCTTCAAACTCTTAATCATAATATGGTTTCTTTTGGTACCCTAAAATAACTGGACGTGAACTGGGTCCACTCAGAGTAAACAAATTCACCCAAGACCACCCCAGGTGCTGAGCAAACTCAGTTTGTGTAGGAAATCCTGGCAGCACCACAAGGCACCCTCCCCTGAAGGGGTCAATATATGAAGCAGGAAGAACCTGGATGATATTGATCTTTCCAGAGGAGTCACAATATGCCTGGAAGGGTGCAGGCTCAATCTCTGAGCCAAGATTTGACATGAAATTATTTTAGAAGATGCAGCTCAGGGAGAAAATTTTTCTTGCCTTGTTTACTGCAGCAGAACAGATTTGCCTTTCAATTAGCTCTAAACCATGCAGGCTGGCCTGGCTTGAAATTAGCTGGAATATATTCAAAGAGAAAAACAAGGGGGGAAAAGCCCCTCCATTTACATATTACACCTTTGTTGGGTGTGGGCAAACAGAACTGTTGATAGCCAAAGCAATTTATAGGTCTTGTTACCCTGAAATGACAGCCAGACAGCTAAAGGCACATTCTATAAAAAAAAAAAAATTATATATCCAAGGATGTCCATGATAGTTTTCAATTATAAATATTTAATATTTATAGAGTTTAGCAGCTGGGATTTCACACTGAATTGATACAAAAATGCTGAATCTGACAGTGAGCTCCAGCGACCAGAGGAAGCAGCCAAATGCCAAGGATACTTAACTATAAATACATAACAACTACAAAGAGGGTAATTCAGAGAGAACTGCAGTGATGAGGTTATTCAGAGTGATGGCATGGTGGGAGATCACTGGTGCTGTGGAAAACCACTGACTGGAAACCACCATAACCAGCAGGGGGGAAAAAAAAGTACAGTTTTGATAGAACCAATTTAAAAACTTGTTTTAAAGAGTTATTTTGCTGTTCATGGAGATCTGCACCAATTAGTTCTCTACAGACTCGTCTCTATGCAGCCAGTTTCTGTAAGGAAGATGAATGGTTTTACAGCACAGAGACATCTTCCACGCTTCATCCAGGGAAGCTGATGATAGATTTACTACCTACACACCTCAGACACTCCATTCATCACAGTCATTTATGTACATGCTAAGAGATACAGATTTCTTAACTGCTGAGTAACATTTCAAAGCAAATGATACATTTTCAATTTATTTCAGACACAGCCAGAGTGCAGCCTACCATGGAAATGGTAAAATAAACCCAGGAACACCCTAAGTGGGGAGCCCCAGGCTTCAGATTTCTGCGATTACACAGCTTGAACAACTTGAACAACTAACACTTGTATTAAAAATTATTTCTTTTTTTAGAGGTAAAAAAAAATTATTAAGGACTCAAAACACTGAACTCCTCAGCAGCAGGTGGTTTTATCCAGAGATCTCTGACTCAAAGCCACATCACTCTCAGAAAGTTACTCTAGTGACAGTATGCTGGAATATATTCAGAGGTAAACATCACAGGATGAAAACAAGAGGTTTTCTATTGTTTCTGGATAAAACTCCCCTTGCAGTAAACAAATCTGGAAATTCCCTGCTGCTTTATGGGTAAATTGCTTACACCCAAGAGAAGCAAAAGTCATGATCAAGTTTTCTGTTATTATTTTAAAGTATTCCAAATTCAGAGCCTTCACAAGAGGTTTAAATTTAATGCAATGACTCTCCTTTTTAGTTTTATCCTTAAGCAATATAAACTCAACTTGTCTCAAAATATAAGGAAATACAGAGGAATAATCAATGCTCATTGTGATGAAAACTCAGAGAGAACACAAGTAAAGAAAGAACTAAAAGTCTGTTACTTTTCCTACAAAACAAGATCCTGTGGAAGCATTTTGTCCTGAGATGGTCTGTAAAGCCAATTCAAATACACAGATTATTCACAATCTTTCAATGACGTCATCCAGCTCCTGGGTCTGGATTTTCAAGACTGGAATTTTCTGAGTAAGGAAGGTAAGCCTTCCAAAGTGAGTATTCTATTTGGTGCAGAGCTGCTCCTACACACAATTATATCCTAGACGTATTAAAATACACAAAGATCTGTCCTTCAAGAATCACAAACTTTGGAGAAGGTCACTCTAAAAGGCTGAAATTGCTTTTTGCACCCTTTTTTTTTTGTCCCTGGAGGAAGAACAAGAGCTGACAAGTTGCAGTGATGGAAGAGTTCTGTATTCTTAAGTGTCCTGGGAAAAGATCTCATAACCAAAAGCATGCAAGCAGAGCTGAGAGCATCACTTTTTAGTTTGTCAGGGTGGAGAATTGACCACCCTTGCACTGGTCAGTTTTTTGCTGTCAATAGATTCTGGCTGGTCTCCAGGTGCTGCAGTGGTTTCTCCCCTCTGTTCCCCCTCCCCGGTTACTAATTTCACATTGATTTTAGTGCTGTAGAGTATTAACTGCAGTTAAGTGAGCAGAAATGGAAAAACGCCACAAATCTGTAGGATAATTAGGAATGGAGAAGAGCAGGGTATCTGTGCAGCCATGATAAGACCAGTAACAAGCCTCATAAAATGCCCAGTGCTCAGGTCAGAGATCCCCAAACTGTCCCAGGACCCAGCACGGCAGAGCCAGGGCCCAGACTGCACTGGGCAGTGTGACTGCTTGCTTGGAGAGCAAAGAACTGCATTTCTCTGGCCTTTTCCACTTGAAAAAAAACCCAGATTTTTTCATTCTGTCAGAGCTTGTACTACAAGAGGACTGACAGATTTGGCCTGGCAACAAAGATGGTAGTAAAAGAAAACCCATGGGCTGGAATTTTTGATTCCCCACCATGGCTTAGAGATCATGTCATGAAGAAGAAGCTTTTTACTGGCTGCTTCCACAGAAGCCCTCAAGACTTCAGAGATGAGAGTCAAAGGTGATGCTGGGTCTTCTAACAGGATCAGATTCCCAACATGAGGTCCGAGATCTCCACCCTCCCACACTGGCAGAGGACACAGAGAAACGGGTTTCCATGAGATTTTTCTTCTTCTCCTTCTTCTGTTTTCCCTTCTTCCTCCTTAAGCAGCTGGACTCAGCTGGTCAGGAAGGAGCCCATGGCCAGTTGTGGCCTGCCCACTGAGGCCACTGGCCAGCAGAGGAGAAGGGCAGCAGAGCCACCTCAACCTCAGCTGCTGCCCTCGGCTGCCAGAAACCCCCTGAAGCCTTCCAGGAGGTGAGAGCAGCACGCTCCTCCCCAAAATCCGGGACACGGAGCTCCCCATGGTGCTCCACATCATGCTTAGCCTGCACTTCACTGAGCATATTTATAACTTCTTTGTTCCATATAAAAAGGCTGATGGCTTTGCTGACATTAACACAAAGCTGCTTGGCACTAAAATGCAATTGATGCATTTTTAGAATTATTTGCCCTTGTCACCTTCAGGACTTATGTATAGTCTATGTTTTCTGATTTATTAGGCCTTAAAAACCTCTTTTGAATTTTATATCTCAATCAGCAGGAGCACGCCACCTGTAACCCTCCTTTTTATGATGCAAGAGTTTGAAGCTTAGGACGCTCCGGATGTGCAGCGTGGAAGTCTACAACAATAATTTACGACCCTTATTTTCTTCGTCTGCAAGTAGAATCAAAAATTCTTTTTGGCTGAAATGAGGATTGCAGCAGATTTCTGAAGACAGGGAAAAAAAAAAAAAACACAAAGAAAAGCAAATTGAGCAGTGGAAGGGGCTTCAGGCAAACAGTGAAGAAGTGCTCTAGGGCAGTGCTTGCTTTCAGAGCTGTTGTTTTGTTACTTCATGTCCACCTAGGTACAGCATCCCAGCTGGAGTCCTTTGTCTGCCAGGCATCAGCTTTTTCAGAGGTTTCATGAGAACAAATTACCTCTCAGGACCAAACTGAAAGCACCAGCTGGAACACTGGACACAGCACAACACACTCTCTGTCATGCCCACTTTGCAGCTCTTTGCTTGAGAATGAATCTCTTAGACTTGAGGAACCCAGGACGTAGCGGGAGTTCGGCAAAATGAAACAAAAAAAAAAATATAAAAAGCAGAAAATCTATCCTGGATATAAACAAACCTAAATAAACATTGTCCTGAGAACACAAGTGTTTTCTTCTTCCTCCCTCACCTCAGATAATCCCAGAAGGGTTTGGTCTGGAAGGGTCTTTAAAGCTCACCCAGTCTCACCCATGCCCTGGGCAGGGACACCTTCCATTATCCCAGGGTGCTCCAAGCCCTGTCCAACCTGGCCTTGGGTACAATGGACTTGCTGAGTAAACAACAGGAGCAGCACAACCCCAGGGAATTCCCAGCCCAGCACCTGGATGGGAAGCCAGCTGCACTGATCCGGATGGTCTCCAGCACCCCACAGGCTCTCAGCTGCTGCACTGCTCTCTTCGGATCAAACCTGCAATTAGATTTAGGACAGACATTAACACACAGTGAAAGGGAGCCCACAGCCACTGCCTCTCAATCCTCAGAATAACTCAGGCCTGCCTTTGGGAACAGCCTGCACGGATGTCACACCTTTTCTCTGCATGTCACAAAGGTCTGATTTTCAAGTTGCTTGAAACCTTGCTACCACCCTGCTATCAATGCCAGGTGTATTCTTGGGACAGGATGACGTGATTATCACCTTAGCCAGAATCTACCTGGCTTTGTAAAGCAATACAATCACAATAAAGAAGGGAACAGGCTACCCCACCACAAGCTGCCTGGTGAACCAGCTATCAGGGCAACAACAAATTTACAGAAATCAAATTCAACAGCAAAATAAGTCTGATATATTCAATTCCATACCCAAACCAGGTAATTAACAAGTCCCACAAGCTTCTAGACTAAGTTTTCCAAGAACAGTGGTGGTCGTGTTCCAGACTAATGACTTTGGTAGGCACCCCGTAGAAATTCAAGATGTTTCTGCCCTCCTCTTTAAAGCTTGCATCTTCCCTTACCACTGGCATCTCATTTCCATCAGGAATTTGTAGCAAAAAACCTCATGGCAACTTCCAGCTGAATACTCAGGCAGTGCTTCCTCTGGTTCCTGGCAAAACTCACTTCCAGATCAGACTATCCTTGCAGAGAGTGAGTCCAGGTACCAGCATCTCCCATGGCTGTTCCCTCCTTCCACCCTGACTCTGAATGCACAAGGAGGTTCCAGTTCTCCAGCTCTGGAAGGGACTGGAAAAGGTCCCTGCATCAAGCTCAGACTCACATGATGCAATGTCCATAGCTGTGTGAGGTTTCCACAACAAAGCTTCTCATACAATGCCATTTTTTTTCCTTTCTGAAAGCCCAAAATATTTACACCTGCAAGTCAAGATTACATGAATAATTCTGCCTGCTCTCTGCTGTACAAAAGCAGCATGAAAAATAGTCTCTCTGTGCTTTTTTTAATTCCCTGGACCTGTCAAGTCTTCAAGCAAGTTATTCACTGCAACACCACCAACACTGTGCAGGGTGAAAAATCAGTCTGGGCTGTCACTCACTTCAAGGAAGAACCCACAAGGGTGCAATTTCCATAACAATAAATAATAAACAGGAGTGGCAGATCGACAGGCAAGCGTCAGTCCTGGAAGATCCCAGGGCAATCTCTCTGGTATCCAAGGGAAACCATGCAAAGCAGCAAAGCCCTGCTCAGTGGGGGTGAAATGCAGTCACCAGTCATCTGTCAGCAACAGCTCCAGCTATGGGCTAATGCTGAAATTAAGACCTTAAAAGTGGGACAATACACCTTTTTACAAACGCCTTTTCCTTGCCATGGCAGGTAGAAGCACCTGGCAGGTTGCTTTTGGCCTGGAAACCCAAGTCAAAGATCCCAAACCCTGCCTGAAGCAGAATCTAAAAGGAAAACTGATAGAGGAACAACCTGAAGTCAGGCATTCCCTTTGCACATCTCTCTTTGGAAGTCTTCTCCAGCAGGAATTAACCTCAGACCCAGCCTGCAGTCAGATGCAGCAGACATCCCTGCGTGGAGCCACGGTGTCCCAGGATGGGAGCCTGACACCCTCCAGCCCCATTACAGATCTTATCTTCTCAGCAAGTTGTGAAGCAGGAATGCAGGCTTTGAGAGACCTGAGGAACTCTCTGGTCCAACCCACTATGTTCAAAAGCTGGGACAGCTATGGGGACAAAGCCATAGCCCAGGGTTCATCCAGTCAAAATTGATAGAAACCTCCACAGATGGAGGCTGAACAACCTCTCAGGGCAGAGTGCTCCATTGACAGACTGTCCTCAGGGAGAAGAAAACCAGGTTTACTCATCTCCAGTCTGAACCTCCCATGTCAATTTGAGGCCACTGGCTCCTTCCTCCCACCACACACCACTGCTGAGAGCACGGTTTTCTCCTCGTGGTAGCCCTTCTAAGTACTGAAGGGCTGCCATTGCCTCCTTCCTGTTCTCCGGGGTAAGCACCTCATTTCAGCAAAAACATAATGCTGCTCTTGTGAGCTGAAAAATGTTGTGTTTTAGAAAGAGAAAACTTATTTTCTCACTGAACAACAAACATAACACCAAGTGTTCCACATGCTACAGACACCTGGGCGCTAACGTGGAGCAATGCTGATGTTTCACCTCACAAGTACTTCCCAGCACTGCGCATTTTCCAGCATGTGTCTCTAGATCCCACTTTTACACATTAAAAAAAGACAGCAAGTCTTATGAGGAGCAGCTGAGGGAGCTGGGAAGGGGCTGAGCCTGGAGAAAAGGAGGCTCAGGGGGGACCTTGTGGCTCTGCACAGCTCCTGACAGGAGGGGACAGCCGGGGGGGTCGGGCTGTGCTCCAGGGAACAGGGACAGGAGGAGAGGGAACGGCCTCAGGCTGGGCCAGGGCAGGCTCAGGGTGGGCACCAGCAGGAATTTCCCCATGGAAAGGGTGCTCAGGCCTTGGCAGGGGCTGCCCAGGGAGGTTTGGAATGGAGGTGTCCAAGGAAGGCCTGGATGTGGTACTCAGTGTTTTGGGCTGGTGACACAGTGGGGATCAGGCATAGCTGGGACTCCATGATCCTGGAGCACTTTTCCAGCCTCAGTGCCCCTGGGATTCTGTGACTTTATTTGAGCTAGGCTAAACATACAAATTCCTCAAGCCGGTGGCAGCAAGACCAACCTTGACCACGATCCCCAGGTGACAATGCCAATTAAGCAATCCATGAGGGGTGAGGGAGTCTCTTACAGAACCACCCACAGGAGACACCTGAACCAGCTGTGGATGAGGGTGCAACCCCATCACCACAACCTAAAACAACCTCCTCCAGAACCATCCTTGTGTCTATTTTGGCCTGTCATTTGTTCCCAAAATCCTGAGCGTGGACATTCACCAATAGTAGCATCACATTGGGCAGAGCCATCACTTGGACTAGGAGCAGGCACTGGCAGAATTATCCTCCTAGTGCTTGCTACCCATAATATCTTAGGGATACAACTGAGTTCATTCAGCTACTGCCCCCTGAAAACCAGAAGCTTGCACATCCATCAATTATATTAGCTGTATCCTGAACACCATGTGAAAAACAGAATCTGAAAGTTCAAAGGCAGAGGAGTGAAGAAGGATGAGCTGAAAGGAGAGCCAAGCAGGGACATGGAGTTCTGGAAAGACCCATTGGCATGATGAAGCCACTTCACTACCCAGAGCATCTACCACACTCTCACTACAGCAAGTCAGAGAAGGATTTTGTGCTTCATCTAAAGAAAACAGTCAATCACACAGTGTAGTCCTGAATTTCATTTAATGAACACCCCTGCAAAAGGCAAAAGGAGACCAAGGCTGGAGCACATCCCGCACCTACAGGATGGTGCGTGAAACAGATCAGCAGAGCACAGGAACACAGATCCCAGCACAGCCACCCTTCTCCAGGGCTGCTAACTACTCATCTAAGGAATCAGGTAAATAGAAACCAGTTTCTGAATGTCTTGCAATGATTAATATCCCTCACTTTGCTGTTTGCAGGGGCAGAAGAGTCAAGCCAGGAAGCTTGTGGATACATCTCTCCTAGCACATCACAGCCAAGGCTGAGTCTGTTTAGAGAAGCTTTGCCTTCTTTCCAGGACACTGTTGGAGCTGTCTCTGCACTCCTAAATTGCTATGTGCTCACTGGGAGCACTCAGCCTGCATCAGATCAGCTGGAGGGAAATGCCTCCCTGCTGCTGGATTACATTTACAACCTTCTTCCCTAAAGGTCACCACCTGCACTTGATGCCTTTTGAGGGCATCACATCTGTAAGGTCCCTGCATACTAATGGCCAAGCTTTCCTGGAATTACAGGGAAGAAAACTGGGCACAAGTCCTTGACCAGGAGGTCAAACAGGGCTAACAACTACCTGCTCACAGCTGCTGCCTCTGATACATCTCTGAACTACGGATGAAGATCAGGACTGGCCTTTTGCTTCAGCTGCTCACCTGTCTGAAGTTGATACAAGCCACGTCTTAACTTTTTCTACATTTATTTTGTAAGCACCAAGATATTTCTGTTCCTTTTACAAGCCCACTACTTATCTCTTCTTCTTCATGTCTTTCTCTTTTCACTGTTTGGAGCTATAATCATTTAAACCAAGCAAGTCTAAGATGAAAACTTCCAGAAGACCCTCTTACTGCAAAGCAAGGATCCTCAGTATTAGCAGAGCATAATTCAGAGCATATCTATCAATTATTAGAACCTGAATTAGTCTTCATTTCAGAGGCACAAACCCCCCATGCTGAAACCCAAAAAGGTGACTCCAGCAACCCACACAGCCCTTCCAGTTACAGGAACAACATTAAAAGGAGGGGGCAAGCTCTTCAGCGGGAGGAAGAGCCCAAAGCACGCCCTGCTGCCAAAAAGCTGAACACATCTGCCCATCTGCAGGGCCACTTACTTGAAGGGGAGCTTCTCGTCGTTGGGCTTGATGCAGCGCACGTAGTGCGGGGTGGTGGCGTTCAGGGTCTCCATCAGCAGCTGCAGGGAGTTGCGGAACTGAAAGACAAAACCACTCGTGTGGAGGAGGGAGGAAGGAGCTGTGACCCTGTAGCCCCAGCCAGCAGGGGTGCCACAAGCCACACAGCGTGAGCCTCCCCATGGACCCAGCACAGGCAGGAGGGATTCAGAGGAGACACTGGGGGGCTCAGAATCACAGAATCACAGAATCATGAGGTTGGAAGAGACCTCTAACTAAGATCACCGAGCCCATCCTATGCCCTAACACCTCAACTCAGAATCTAGACTATAGCACAAGTGCCATGTTCAGTCTTTTTTTAACATATCCAGAGATGGTGATTCTACCACTTCTCTGGGAAGAGCATTCCAGTACTTTATTATTTTTTCAGTGAAACATTTTTTCCTAATATCCAACCTATGCCTTCCCTGACGCAGCTTGAGACTGTGTCCTCTGGTTCTGTCAGTGCTGCCCAGTGGAAGAGACCGACCCCACCTGACTACAACCTCCCTTCAGGAAGCTGTAGGGAGCAATAAGGTCACCTCTGAGCCTCCTCTTGTCCAGGCTAAACAACATCAGCTCCTTCAAAGGTTCCTCACAGGGCTTGTGTTCCCCTCACCAGCCTTGTGGCCCTCCTCTGGACACATTCAAGCATCTCAACATCCTTCCTAAACTGAGGGTCCCAGTTTGAGGGCTTCCAGCTCAAAGAGTCATGAGCAACAAAGCATGGGACTCTGCCCAGTTGGGTCTTTGAAACATCTGCAAGGATGGAGATAGCACAACCTCTCTGTGCCCCTGTTGAATTTTTTGTGCCCCTGCCCACAGGGGAGAAAATGCTCCTTTTCTGAAGCTGTTTCAGTTTAAAGGCTCCACAGTATATTGGGACACTGTCCAGTGAATCCCACAGTGGCCTCCACCCTCCCCAGACCATGTCTCAGCTGCTTTCAGCCAAGACTTCTCAATCCTCCTGTTCCAGAGACACCACTAGAAGTCACAAAACACAGCAGCTGAACAGAGATCATGGGAAAGCCTCTTTCCACCCTCAACAGCTTTTTATTTACCTCTGCTTCAAACTGAAGCAACAAGACGTTAACTGGATTGCTCTGTCGTCAGTGACTCACTCAGACCTCACATTACCTGGTGTCCCACTGTTTTCCTGTGCTCCTTGTTGGCAGCTTTGAAGGCTGGCTTGGCAGAGCGCACGTTGATCCGCGGTGTTCTCTTTGGCACGGCCGTGGCTGGCACGGCATCCTTCTCCTCCTGGAATAAGTCTGCTACCATCTGATACTGAAACAAAAGGCAGCACTTGAGCACCTCTGGCCCTGCTCACTGGGGAATGAACCCACCCAGCTCCCATTGCTCAGGTCATCTCACACCCATCCTAAACCTGGAAGGGGAAAAAGGGCAAGAAAGTGAAAGCAAGAAGAGCTGTCTGCATAAACCACACCAGCAGGACAGCTGACCATTCCGTGCTGCAGGTCATGAAACCTTGAAATGTGCACTTTAAATCAAACTAGCCTAAAAAGAAAAAGAGGCTGGATTGCTGAGGTCTTGCCAAGGCACAAAACCTCCCAAACAGGAGGTGACTCTTGCTCCCAAGGCTTTGTTTCTGGGTGTTTATCCAGCCCTGCCCCAACAAGGATGCTGCCTACTCAGCACATAGGATCAAGAACAGGATCTCCTGCGAGGACAGGCAGCAGGGAGACCCCACCACAGCCCCAGAGGCACCCTTGCTTTTCAAAAAATTAATGGACACAAACACTTCCTCCCTAATTACTCACTTTTCAGGGCAGCACTACCATCCCACAACCCTGGAAGCACCACATCTAGCTCGACAGATCCCTAAGCCTGGGATTTCTTGCAAGCCAGCAGCAACATTTCTGCTTCATAAACAACAGGTGAGGCAGCAAAGGCAGTTAATGCCTTTTTTATTATTATTATTATTATTTAAGGAGTAGGATATTCAGATTTACGTTAGGCTGGGGAACCTGAATATTAAGTAAGCCACCATAAATCTGGTCTGGCTAGCAAGGCTGTTGAATTTTCACATCTTAAATCCATCTACACACCCACACTGGCTACTGCCACAGCTGCACTTACATTCAAAGGGGAAGTCCTTAAATGTAAAAAAACCCTCTCTGTCAGCAGGTGGGATGTCATGTATCAGCAGCTGAGCTGGGCTCCTGCCCAGTGACACTGCCAAAGCACCCACAAAGCCTCCCAGCAGCACGGATGCTGGAGCACCTGAGGGGGAGAACCACATTCCCCACATCCATGGCTCACCATGCCAAACACATCCATCCCAAAACCACCAGCACAAGGCAGTGGCAGCTACCCAGCACTCTTGCCCCCACCTCAGGCTCCTCCAAAAGCCCAGCCTGGTTGTATTTCCATTAAGATCCCAGGAAGAGTGCTGTGGTTTACCACTTTTTAGACATAAACAGACAGCCCTGTGCTGTGAAGGGCTGCCTGGCGCTCTGCCACATCTCTGGGCTGAGACAGGAACACTTCCAGCCCTGTCCTGTGGGATGTTCTCACAGCTTGTTAGGGCAGCAGCCTCAACTCCACTGTGGGAAGGATATTATTTGCATTACATGAGCAAATTTCTTGCAGGCTCCACGACAGTGCCAGCTAAGGATCTGCTTCACACTCAGATTTCACTGCTATCTCTGCAGCTCACTCAACTCCTACCACAATAAAGGCTCTCTCCTTCTTCACCTGGCCCTCTATCCCTAAAAAAGACATCCTGACAGTTGTTGTGGATGACTCATCACCATCTGGGATGTTCTGACTCCTGCAAGCACGGGAGGTGTGGACAGCACATGCATTGATGAAGTTATCCAACACAGGCTCTGCATTACTGCCTCACACCTGACAATGTGGTAAAATCCCTGCATGTAATCTTGGGTTTCAAAATATCTTCTCAAGTCAGCTGGAAGGGCCACTGATCCCTCCATCCACTTGGTATTAATAACAGCAGTGCTTGTTCCTGAATGAGAGCTGGAGAAGGATCTGAGAGCCAAGCTCTCAGCTTGCATCATGCAAACCTGGTGGAACTGGGACCATCTCTAGCAGGAGCCATTCCACAGGTTCTGGGGCATAAGCAGGAGGGACAGATCCCTCCTCCCCAGCTGGAAGAGTCAAAACCATTGGTGCATTATTTGTAATTACAGAGAACTGGAAAATGATACCTTCACAGCATGCCCGTATGCTTTCCATCAGCATTCAAATCATTGCCCTTAATTCAAAGAACATCAGCTCTCAACTGTTTTAGCTGACCAGCGCTTACAGAACTAATTAAATGCTTTATAAAGTCTCTTCCACCATCCTGTTGATGGCAGTAATTGCATTCTAATTAGCAGAAGGCAGTTCTGCCTTGGTGGAAGTGCTTCATTAGTGATGGCTTGCTGACAGGGAGGTGCCCAGGTCCTTGCTGTGTTAAATTCAGTGTTCCCCCTTGCCCTCTGTGCTGCTTTAGTGGCAATGCAAAAAGAGTGCAGGGAATGCTGTGTGCCAGCCTGATCCTGAGGACAGGACAAAGTCCTCACAGCACAGCCCTCTGCAGCACAGATCTGAGCTTTAGTTAAATTTACACATCTGGGTAGCAGACTCAGCACTGCCACTGCTGCTTTTGCTGGTTCAGAGAGACCAGGTTGCCTTTTACAGCGAAACAAAATTGTTTCTAATTGTTTATAGCCCTGGAGGGCAAATGGCAGGCAAGAAGCAAAAATACCAGGGAAACAATCTGCTGGCAAACAGGGGTTAGGGGCAGCAAGAGCAGATCATCAGGTGTTGAAGGATCTGGGAGAGGAATGTGACAATGCTCCTGCTGCTCTTCCAGAACAGCACGGGATCAGCACAGGATGATAAAAGCCACTGCTCCCATGCTGTTAGGGGAATGGCTTACAGGCAGAAATTCAACAAACTGTCTCCCAAAGGTTCTCAGACCCAAGTGTATTTCAGAGTGTTTTCGGCTGGGTCAGGGCAGCTGTGGCTGCCCCATCCCTGGAAGCATCCAAGGCCACATTGGACAGGGCTTGGAGCAACCAGGGATAGTGGAAGGGGCAGGGGTGACACTGGATGGGATTTAAGATCCCCTATAACCCAGCTATTAAAGAAAAGTCCAGCCTGCTCTGATGTTATATTGTGGTCCCTATATGTGACCAGAGAGCCTTTATTTTACATCTGTGTTTTTAGGGAACGATTTCCAGGGTCTCCACCACTCTACACCACACTACTTCAATGAGTTATAATCTCTCCTCTACACCAAACACTCAAACAGAAATCCTTATCAGACACTGCCAGTTCTGCAGCACTGTCTCCAACAGCAAGTTCAGCACTGGCTAAATAATTAATCATACAGCATCAACTATTCCTGGAGGTTACCTGGCATTTCTAATGAGCTCTAATCATGCCCAGTTTTTCCCTGGGAAGCTTCCTGAACATGCAGAGCTCTTGATTTGGGCATTATTAAAACCCAGCTTCATAGTTATTAATTTCACAACTTCTCCCATGGATGAGAAAATTGCTCATCTTGCCATCTTCACAAGAATTCCTTGCTGTGAAACAGGCCAAGCCACTGACAACACTTAAATAATTTCCCATTCTCATCTCTTCCAACTTTGACAGGAACAAACTCCACCTAAAAATAATGTTTCCTCCACCTCCATTCATCCCACTCCTTATTCAGGGTGGCATTTAGAAGGTCACAGCCAGCAGCACACCCAAGGGTGTCACAAAAAGAAGACTGAATATGACACACATTTGCTTGCAATATGCAGGGGGCCTTCAAAATTTGTAATGTAAAAAAAACCAAAACAAAACAATACCCCCCCAAAAAAACCCCAAAACAACAAACAAACAACTTAACATGCTGGCCTATGCTGTGGAAGGCTTTGAAATGATTTGGAGGAAAGCAGACCACACACTGGGTTTGGAGCAGCAATGGTGTTCCAGAGTCACACAGCCTGGATTTTGGCTGCTGGATGGTGAGTTGGGCTTTGCAGGTCTGCATTTTCACACTAACTGCTTAATAAAACTGCCCCTGGGAGAGATAATGTTGTTTAAAGTTTCAGCTCATTAATCGACAATGAAAGACTCAAGGCTGCAGAGAAGAACTTCTGGTCTGGTTTTACAACAACAAGGATCTGAAATTCCTTAGCTGTCTGTGCTATTGACACTTTTAATCCAGCCTATCCAAATGCCCATAGAGAGCAGGAGTATGGTACTGGAAGGCAGTGTAAAATCTACTCAATTTATATAGAAAACTGTAAAATCTCCAGTTTGGAGCCCACTGTCAAATGATCATTTACTGCAGGCATGACCCACTCCAAAGCCTTCAGAGCCCCACAGCTCTTCTGCTTCCAACATCCCACCAAATCCACAGCCCACAGGAAATTTTAAACAGCAAGAGCCAAAAAAGCCTGTACCAGGAGACCTGACATTCAAAGCCAGTCAATACATCCCTGCTGGCACTTGGTGCAATGAGATGTTGACAAGTTGTTTGTACAGCACTCAGGAGAGAGAAGGAACAGGCACAAAACCTTGTAAAAGACAAGTGACACCAAGAGTGTATGTTAATTTGTTAAAGTTACACATTGGCAGTGGTGTAAAACAGCTCCACAGCAGCTGGAGTGTCTCAGAGTTCATGTTACAGTTCCAGCATTACGTATTAACCCCAGTTTTTGCACAGTAATTATTGAAGTAATTAGAGGTCACAGGGACAAGTATGATGGGATTGGATTACAGCTAAGAGGAACAGCTATTTTCACACAGGAAGGGGATAGGACCAGAAAGACTGTGCTGGTCAATGTACAAACTACACTGGTCACAGTGGCTTTTAACTCCAGATCCCCGTGCTTTTGACCAGCCTGGTCTAGTGGAAGGTGTCCATGGCAGGGGGCTGGAACAAGATGATTCCTAAATTTTCTCCCAGCCCAAATCATCCTGTGATTCTATGGGTGATGGGTGATTGGGTGATGGGTGGGGAGCTCCAAGCAAGAGCTAAGTGGGATTTACAGTGCCCAAAAACTACCTGTGCCTAATTTTGACCCTTGGTGACCAAAAAAAGAAGAGGATCAGCAGGTTTGGAAACTAACTCTGTGATGCATCTTGACAGGACACCAGCACCAGGGTGAAGGAAGGCAGACAACCACCCACATCCACGCATGGCTGCGACTGTAACCCAGAGCACCCTCCTCTCCCCTCTTTTTCCCTGCTCCACACCCCACTGATTTGTCTCTTTGGTGGCTGTCAGTGGCTGGAGGCAGCTGCACGTTCACACCCTGAGCCAGGCGTGGCACAGGGACGCACAGCTCAGCTCCAGCCTGGACAGCTGCCCTGTTTTACCTTGCTGGCTTTCAGGATGTTGATCTGCTCCTCGTACACTGTGTCCCTGTTCTTCTCCAGAAACCCCTCGCTCTGGTACTCTACCTGCCAGGACACAAAGGGAAGAAGCTCAGAGGGACAAGTCCAGAACACAGGGACAAGGTGCTCCCACCACCCCCCTGCTGTCAGGAGCTCAGCCCTGAAAGGAGAAAGGAACAACTGGAATTTAAAGGTCACTTTTTATCAGAGTGAATCTGGGTGAAAGCAAAATCCTTACTGCAACCACAGATTGTTTCCTAGTCATTAAATTGCTGTGTATGGAAGCCAAGGGTAAAAAATGCAAGGATCATCAGTAATGCTACACACTCTTTTGTTCACTCCTCAACTCCTCCTAAGCTAATCAATAAACCTCAAAATATGCCCTAAGTCTCTTGTAGGTCTCTTGGGTTTTGAAACTGCAGAGGGTTGGGGTGCAAAGGAATTTTTAAAAAATTTAAAAATAAATTAGGGACAACAAAAGAAAATTTATCATTTTTCACATTTAAAAAAAAAGAAAAACGTCCTACAAAATATTGTTAATGAAGGATCCATATGCAAAACCAGCTGCCTAAGGAAAGGTGAGTACCAGCCTTTGCCATGGTGAGTGCCTCTGGCATCCAGGGCAAACCTGGCTAGGAGTAGCACCTGTAGAGCATCACAGCAGCTGGATGTTGTCCAGCTCCTCAGACACATCCCTGGGTTGATCTTTTTAATTTTTCCCTAGCAAATATGTGTTTGGGGTAACTTCAAGCTTTTGAGATTCCTGTTTGCTGTGAGTAACACCTATTACATCAGGGCTCCAGTGAAGCTGGAGCCCATGGACAAGACCCCTGAGCACCAGGCACTGGGATTTGGTTTAGTTTAGTGCCACAGTTGGTATCTTCTCCCTCAAAAAGCTGGGATCTGCCTGGGATCACCTCTCACCTCCTCCCTGCACCGTGCCTTGCTGACACTCACAGCTCCTGCTCTTCAAACACAAACACATTTTCTGCCAAGCTGCCCTTACAGAAGCCCATTTCACCGCAGCTTTGGGAAAGAGGATTTTTCTCTCCTGGAGAATCCACAACTCACAGCTCAGAGCCAGGAGGCTGAAACCCTCGCGGCTGAGCCAGACTTGAGCACCTGAGCCAGGACCACCACCCTCCAGGCAGCAAGGAGCAGCTCAGGGGGCTACCCACGGATTTACTGTGCTGCAGGAGGCTTTCCCGTGCCTGCTGGGTGCTCCCTGCCGGGTACCTTGTCGGCGAAGTGCAGGACGATGAAGGAGGTGTTGGACATGCGAGGCTTCTGGAAGTGCTGGCTGGCGGCGTGGCGGTCGTACAGCTTCAGCGCCCAGTTCTGGTCCGTGCCCTTGGGCACCTGCACGGGGACAAAGGGGACACTGCAGGGCCAGCTGCTGCTCTGGGGTCACCTGCCGTCCTGACAAACACACCCAGACTGCGTTTCCAGCAGGAAACACCCCAATCTTCGTTCTGCTCCCGCAGCCGGAACGGCTCTTGCAGGAAAAAAAGAGGCAAAGCAAACCAACAAAAAGAGCTGAACAAATAAAAAAAACAAACAAAAAACACCCCAAAACAAAACAAAAACACTTACAAACCCTGAAAGGAAACAAAAACAAAGCCCCATAAACAAACAAACAAAAATGAAACAGCCACCAAAACAAACAAAAACAATCCAAAAACTAACAAAAGCCCAAAACCTCCCCCCCAAAAAACAAACAAAAAAAAAATCCTGAAACAAAAAAGCACCCACAAAACCCTGAAAGAAAACCAAACAAAAAGCACAAACAAAAACCAAAACAAACAAAATCAAATCATAAACCAAGAAAAAACCCCAAAACCTCCCCCCTGAAAAAGACAAACAAAAAGCTCCAACAGAAACAAATGAAACAACACTTCAAATATTTACACACACACACACATAAAACCCCCCAAACAACAACAAAAAACCCCCCAATAATTAAAACAGAAATATTGAGGAAGTATTTTTACACTTAAGATACATTAACTACTCAGGCACCAACATTGTTTTTCAATGCTGTTTTAGGTGATGGAATAATTTCCAGAAACTGCCACATGCATGAAGTTCTGGTTTAGATAACAGTGAAGTTGTTCCTCTTGGGGTCTGAGAGTCACCTCTGATGGGGTTCATCCCCATCCCACGACCCACTGCTGAGCACTGCAGTGGCTGCACAAATACACACATACTGATTTATTTTTTTAACCAAAAAAAAAAGGATAACTAGATATTTAGGTTAGAAAACAAGATGGTTCAGAAGAAAAGTCTCAGTCAATATTTAAGCTTAGATGGGACAAAGCCTAGAAACCACAGAACAACCATGCAGCAGCAGAGAGAGCTCTCGATCATCCATCAGGACTTTACATAGGCCTTTATATGAAAAATCACAGAGGAAATAGGGACAGAGAACAGGAAGATGGAAAACATAAGACAGGTGAGAAATATTTCTTTATGCTGCTCTGAAACAGCCTTTGATTTCATGACAGAAAACCAAAACACAGCAGAAGGGTTCTGAACACAGGCAGAAGCATCTCCAGCCAATCCCTGTAATGAGGGTGAATTAAATGCAGCAGCCATTCATGCAAGCTGTGCTCTCCCACATTTGTTTATACTTTACAATTTTTAAGTTTAGCCAATTATGGATACACACAGAAATAACACAGGCTATATATAAATATTGAAAGGCACTTAGCTGTGCAATTAAATACATGTTTTATTTATGTAGATGTGTTTCTTTTCATGGGTTATATTTAATATTTGCATGAAAAACCATCCTTTCTGGAGGTATCACTGGGTGCCTCCTGTGCAGGACTAAGCCACAGGTGCAGAGCAGGAGCACTGCAGCCACCTTGAGCCAGATTTATCCTGCACCAGCTCTCTTCCAGGGCATCCACTTTGCTGAAAAACCTGCTTATCTGGGAGCTGAACTTCAAAGGCATTGCTCCTGCCTCCCAGAAAGAAGGTTTGCCATACCCTGCTCACCATCCTGCAGCCTGGGTATTTTTAGCTGCCTGGGAAGCAACTGATAGGGACCAAGTTCCAAAGATAAAAATTAAGGAGACCATTATCTGCACTATTATAACAGCTTTTGGTATTACCTTGGCAGTTTGAGGCCCTTAGAGCAACTGAGAAAGTTATTTATGGGATATCTCATCTTTTTTTTAGGGGATGGGGAAGAGAAAAAACTACTGCCTTGCAAATTTTGTATAGAATCTTTAAACAGGATAAAGCTGACAGCAGGAATTGCACAAGGTCACTGCTTGTGCTCCCCTGTCCCTCCTCTCTGGATCCACTGTTCCTGGTGCTGCCAGGAGCTCCTGCAGCCACAATCACACCCACCCACTGCAGCCAGGGCCATCCCCACAGGATCCATCCTGCATCCCAGGACCAAGAACCCACCAGCCAGGAGAGGAGATGCTTGGGACTGCCTGGACTAAAGGCTGAGACTCCCTCCACCACCACCTCCAACAGAAGGACAATTAAGTGGATAGAAGACACAAAGGTCAATGGCTTAAGGTGAAAGAGGGTAGATTTAGGTTAGATATTAGGAAGAAATTCTTCCCTGTGAGGATCTGGCACAGGTTACTTAGCAAAGCTGTGGCTGCTCCATCCCTGGAAGTGTCCATGGCCAGGCTGGACAGGGCTTGGAGCAACCTGGAATAGTGGAAGGTGTCCTTGCTCATGGTAGGGAGCTGGAATTTGGTGAGCTTCAAGGTTCCTTCCCACCCAAACCATTCAGGGATTCTGTGATTCCAACCTAATGATCTGAAAGTCAACCCTCTGAAAACACAGTAGGAACTGCTCACATTTTATTTCTTTACTCCTTATCACTCCAGTAGAAGTTAAAGCCTGAAAAGAGCGTGGGCTGCCTCTGCAGTAACACTCCAGAAACACGTTCCCCTGCAAGTGATGTGCCTGACTTTAAAGTCATCAGAGCTGACAGCGTGACGTAGGGGAGGCTGTTCTGCTGCTCATCGGGCAGCCCGCCCAGAGGAAAGCCCAGGGGTCCAACCTCTGCTCATGGAGCAGAAATCCCCCCCGGACAGGAAGGCCATGTGCTAATTCCTGATGTCCAAAAAACTAACGAGTCCAGACAAGGAAAACACATTTGCTCAGATCCCCAAGTCCGCAGCGATGCACGGAGACAGGCGGGGTGGAAAAGCAGTCGGCCAGAAGCGGAGAGCAGCGTTCCTGGCACTTGACAGAAGGACACAACAAGGGTCAAAGAGCATCTTCTGAACAGCACTAGAAAATGCATTTGGCACATTAGCAGCATAACACAGTGGCGACGTGCCATGGAACACAGAATGGAGCCACAGAGGAGCTCAAGAACGTGAGGGAGTTGGGGGCTTTGGTGAGACACATCCCCCTTGGCAGCCTCAGGGTCAGGCTGCTCCACTAGCAGAAAGATCCCTCAAAAATCTTGGACAATGATGACAACACTGACAAGTGAACCTTCCCAATCAGCCTGCTCTTGACTGAACCCTTTTGGTTGTACTTAAGGGAAAGAGGCACTTGGTTTTTCATTAATTTTTTTCACTCTCACTCCCACGCCAAGGCAAAAGCAAGTAAACAGTGAGGTAGCAGGACACGTGAAGGAGAAACCTGGGCATCCACAGTAACCTCTGACTGTACTCCCAAACAGAACCACAGAGCCACTCAATATCCTGAGATGGAAGGGACCCACAAGGACCAGCATTGTCCAGCTCCTGACCCTGCACAGGACAGCCCAAAAATGCCACCCCGTGCCAGAGAGCATTGTCCAAGGCTCTTGGGAAGTGTCTGGAAGGCAGGCAGCACGCCCACATGGCATGTAGCTTCAGTCAGAAAGGCTGGACAGCTTTTGACAGAGGCTCAGCTGCATTTCTTAGGGTTTTCTGTTTCCTCTAAGGATAACCTAAATCTCTTGAAAAACCAACCCTAACTGGCTGCTCCTCTTCAGAGAGTGCAAGTCATTCCACATGTCTCCTCAGAATTCAAAGTCTTCCATAGTGTGCTGTCCCGTTCATCAAAGTAATTCCGTCCACAAGTGCAACCATACCCTAAATCTATTCTAAACATCCAATCAATCTTCCCACAATGGATCTGGAGAAGACAACCCCCATCCTTCATTCCTCCTGACAGGCTCTTCTCCTTTTCCAGATTATTTCCCCCGGCCCCACTGAGGTGACTGACCCACCCTGCACAGCTCACCAAGGGGAGGTTCTCCTGGATGCCCTTCTGCCCTTTCCCACCTCTTTGGGCTCATCACTTTGTGCTACAGCACATCAGCATGCCACCACCACCATGGTGGCCTTGGCCAAGATTGCTGAACAGGGGACATGAACTCTTGCTGCTCCTCTGGCATCAGAGCAAAACCAAGAGGTCCTAAAAGCTACAGACTCAGGCAGGTGAAACTCCAGTGCAGAAAATGGGGAAAAGGCTCTTCAAGGACTTCAGGACTTCAGGACTTCCCCAGCAGAGGATACAGGTCACAGCCCAGAGAGATTATAAGGGTTCCTGGGCAGACCAAGGATGTAACAGGACAAAGGACCAAATGAGCTCCAGAAGCCATCTCTAACCACAAAAATTCCAAAACAGCTTCCAACTCCTATATTACAAAGCTGTTTTTAAAAACTCAAACATGAACATCTCCCTCCTGGAGAGGGATTTTTCACAAAGACGTGGAGTGACAGCACACAGGGAATGACTTCCCACTGCCAGAGGGCAGGGTGAGATGGGGTATTGGAAAGGAATTGTCCCCTGTGAGGGTGGGCAGGCCCTGGCACAGGGTGCCCAGAGCATCTGTGGCTGTCCCTGGATCCCTGGCAATGCCCAAGGCCAGACTGGATGGGGCTTGGAGCAGCCTGGGACAGTGGAAGGGATGGGGCATGGGGTGGAGCAGGATGATCTTTAAGGTCTACACCAAACCATTCTGTGATTCTGTGATTCCCTGATTCTATATGCTAAGGTCTGTTTTAAGAAGTAGGGTTTTTCTCATTAGCTTTCACAGGACAGGTTTAGTCCTTAACACTCCAGTCCCAGTTCAAGGGCCCTCTCTTTCACTGCCAATTCTTACATCAATTTTTCCCTAAACAGCAACAAGACTCTCCTATGACCTACACTTCCTGAGCTGCTTCAGCACATACCCAGCCACCTCCTCTCCAACCACACATTAAGGATTAAAAAAAACCCCATACTGTGAAGTGAGAACATTGGTGACAAACCCTCTGCAATTGCACTAATGCTCCATTATGTACCAAATATTCCCCTGGCGCCATTTCACGCCCCAGAGTGTTTCCATCCACTGCTGTAGGTTCCAACAAGGTGGCATGTAATTACCTTATTGTGATCCCACCCCAGGATCCGAAACGCTGCCGTGGGGGTGAGGGCTTTCATCCATAAACTGCTGCCTTCAGCTGACAGGTTTTGCTGAAATTTTCATAAATCTGGAGAACACTTGCAGGTTGTTATAAAAGAGGCGATTACAGGGCCGGTAATAAGGGCCTATGACTAATGACAGCATCCCCCACTGACAGGTAAACACCCAGACAACTGGCATTTGATGAGAAGGGAGAGGGAATAGATCTTCTTGTGGAGGAGTTGGGGTTGGTGTTTTGGGTTTTTTTTTTGTTTTCTTTTTGGGTTTTTTTTTGTTGTTGTTTTGGTTTGGTTTTGTTTTTTGGGGGGGTTGTGGTTTTTTTAATTTGTTTTTGGGGGGGTTTTTTTGGTTTTTTTTTTTGTTTTTTTTTGTTTTGTTTTGTTTTGGTTTGTTTTGTTTTTGTTTTGTTTTTTTGTATTTTTGTTTGGTTGGCTTTTTGTCAAAAAATAAGTATGGGCTAAAAAAGTAGTACCAGGTAAATCTACTGCTGGTACATGGGAGCTGCAGTGTCATCACCAGCAGTGCCACCAGCAGCAACCAGTGCCAGGTGCTCCAGAGAGGAGCCAAGGGTGTGACTCCCAACACCAGGGAAACTTCCTTTATGGTCCTCATAGCACCCAGGAGACAGTTTGAGCCTGCAGAATTTAACTGGCCTAATAGCACAGAGAGCAGATGAAATTATGCTGAATATCAAGCAAATAATCTGACCTCCTTCCAAACCAGCACTGGATGAGATACTACTTTTAAGGACATCAAATTAAATCTAATTTTTTCCCATTTTTAAGGAGATTTCCTGAGAGCAGACTTGAAAAGGGCAAAGCCCGACCTCTGGCTCACCCCAAGGACAAAGCCAGTGTCTGTAGCCCAGAGCAGGGCTGAGCTCGTGGGATGTGCAGGCTGGGACAGCCCTGCTCTGCCTGGGAAGGCAGCCCTGGTACCTGGAGGGCAGCAAACACTTCACAGGTCACCCCCTTCCAGACAAACACAGGTGCTACATCCTCATCCAGGGAAACCAGTCTGAGCAATGGATCCCAACCCTTCCCCTCTGATACAACATGTTCACTTGTGCTCAGATCTGTCCTGTGCTCATGGATCCCACAGACACCACAAGAATTCCTTGGGTCCTCCTTACCACCTTGGCCATGCTGGTGAGCTGGGTCCTTTATCCACCTCAGCTCTCCCAGCACTTTGTCTCACTCTTCCCTGCCTTTGTTCAGAAACACTCAGGGCCCTCCCACAGTCAGAATGATATTCCCTGGCACAGAACACATCCAAGCCTCAATGGAAACCCTTCCTGAGGACAACGTGGGTCACCCCACAGCAAGACCAGGCTGAGGCTCCTCAAGGCAGCCACACCCAGCAGGAAGGCAGTCCCCATCCCCTTCCAATAGGACATCTCCACCATCAAAGAGCCTCAAAACAGGTATCACAGCCTCCCAAGGAAACCTGCCCTCTGACATTCCCTATTCCTGTGTACATTTGATTATTCATGACTGAGCAATGTGTGAACAGGGAGCCCAACCTTTCTCTTGGATTGCCATCAAGGTTTGCCACTCTGGCTCTTCTCAAATTTCAAACAAGATTTGACCAGTATGAGAGAGAAGGCAAAAGACAGCAAACTGCTCTCCAACATTACAACCCTCTGAAGTCTGCACACTGAATGCAGTGAGTTTTACCTTAAAGAGCTATTGCAAGAGGACTCAGGTTTCCCCTGAGACAAAATAAGGCTTGAGAGGAGCTCCAGCTGCTTTTGGGCAATGCCCAAGACACCAGGTCTCAGTCAATGGCTGTCCCTCAGTGCAGCCAGGCCAGACACAAGCACTGGCTGCACACTGAGTGCAGGTACCTGGATTTGGAGCAAACACCTACCCAGGAACATCCCACACCAAAGCAAATCCCAGCTCAAGCCTACTCTTGCCATGAGCACAGCAGCAACTCACGTGAAAGAAAATGTTTACCCACCTGCAAGACACCAGAGATTAAAGCCCATTCTTGGATCTTTTACAGAGACAAAGGCACAGGTGAAAAGGTGGGAGGTCCTCTTTACCTTGCACTCTTCATCCAGCAGGTCCAGGATCCCAAGCTTGGCCTCTATCAGGTCTATGCAGGGCTGGTTGTCGTAGAAGTCTATGAGAGTCCAAGGGATTCCCTCCTTCATGTACTCTTCTTGTTCCAGCTTAAACACGTGCTGGGAGTGGGAGAAAGCAGAGCCACAGAGTGTGAGCCCAGCCAGCAGAGCACAGCCCCTTCCCCTTATCCCTGCTGGAGTATTATATTTTCTTTTTCAGAGCCAGGTCTAATAAGCTCTCAAAGAAATATAATACACCCAAAGATAGCTAAACTGTTCTTGAAAGCATAAAATGAGCAAGATGACTTCTGCTGCAGTGTTAGAAACAAAAAGGTTTAATAAAAGGTAAAATAACAAACAGAAAAACCAGAGCCAAGTGCAGAGGTCTGCTCCTAGTAAAAACACTTTACAAAAGCCCCTAGCTCCTTTGTTTTCTTCTTTTTCTACCTAATTGTTCAAGTGAAACTTTTTAGATTCTATCCAATTAAATGCCCTTAAGTTTTTGGTGGAGTTCCTGAAGTCCTATGAAGTAGCTTTTCACCTAATTGTTGAGAAAAATTTCAAAGCTTCTTTCTTTTTTTGAAAGACAAAAAATGGTTTTGTCACTCTGTCATCAAAAAGCACACTCCCACACTGGAGTCCAGCATTCCATGGGCACATCCAGAGGCCACAGAGGCTCGAGGTGCCCTCACATACAGCCTGCACGTTCACACAGTTTCCTGGCCAGGAAAACAAAACCATCACACTGGGAAACCACGGCGCAGGGAAAAACAAGGCTTGAAATGACTTCCACTGCAGGATGACTGAAGCTGTCACTGCGACGAGGGAGCCATACACTGGTGTGGCAGTGACACATGAATCTCCTGGGCTGACAAAAACCCTCCTCTGCTTTATTGCTCTGCTGACTGTGACCTGAAGCAGGTTCACAGGCTGGGAGCCCAGCCAGGGCTGGGAGCCCGTGCCCCCATCTGCGAGCAGGGCTCCACAAAGAGCACCCATCATCCCACAAGGGACATCAGCAGCAGCATCTGACTGACTCAGGCACATTTCTATTGAAAATTATTGTTTAAAAGAACGAATAATAAAAAAATCTTTGCATGGCTTACGTATCTCAGACCTCTGCCCAAGCAGATAAATTGTCTCTGGCTATTTCTGAGATACTCTAAAGCATATTAAAAAATGATTTTTCAAATGCACTTTTTTTCCCCCTTCAAAGATAGCTTTTTAAAATCTCTTCAAACATGTCATCTTGGAGCTTGAATTTATAAGCTTCAGAAGTGATAGTCAGACACACCAAGTAAGATATGAATAGTGCAAATACAATCCATAATTTACTTTTCATTTTAGCAGCAGTGATCTATCTGATGCACTAGATAGACTGCAAATGTTCATGTCCATGCATAAGATATGGCTTCAAAGGGCCAAACTAATCTGCAGTATTTAAATACTCAAATTTAACAAGTTTTCCCCTGTATCCTGAAATTAACAGTATTTTTTTCCTTACTTACAACTGACACAGAAGACAACTTCTTACTGGTTCCATTACCAGTGAAGGTAAATGCTTATTTCAAATAAAACAGGAAAACTTCTGGGTTTTGTGAGGCATGGCCAAGTGAAAAGTGGAGAGTGTTTCCAATTCTGTTATTTAATACAGAGTTTTCATCTCACAGGTTTAAGCCATGCTTAATGGGAAGGTTTCCACACCCATAACTTATTTTAATTCACGCTGGAAATCAGCATGAGGCCATCCATGTTTTCTTTTATGATTGAAACAGCACCAGGAAGAAGGCAGATTACATATTTATTCAGAGCAATATGTGAGCCTTTGCATAAACCACATGCAAATCCATTTCCAGGATGAAGTTTATACATCAACTAAGCAACATTTTCCAACTTGATAGGAATATCTAGAACCACTGCAGTGAAATGTCTGGGAGAGAGGCATCCCAAGGATCCTTATGATCTGTCCAGGCTGCAGGTAAATGCTGTAAAGCAGAAGCCAGGCACACCACAATCCTGCCTAGTTACATTTTCTGCTCGGTTTTATGGAAAGTTTCCAAGCTGACCTTACCGAGTTGAACTGCTGCTGGAGCTTCTCGTTGGCATAGTTGATACAGAACTGTTCAAAGCTATTCACTTCAAAAGTTTCAAACCTGCAAAGCAATGAATAAATCAGCATTAGGCGTTGCTTTGTCTCAAAATCTTCTTTTTTTTTTTTTTTTTTAATTTTTCCTGCAACGATGCCATCCGTGTGAGGGGGAACACTCAACTATCCCTTCCATTCCTCCTGCGCCAGATCTACACTTTTTTGCTCAAAACATCTTTCTTTCCTTGGCACAACTCGAGGGATTCAAGAGGTCCCTCCTGGTACACAGGAATGAGATATTTGGCACGACTGCAGCTTCCTGCCCATCAGCTCTGTCTGACACAAGAAATGTAACTGCTTCTCCTGGGGAAAAATATTATGAAATATTAAGTTCCAAATACATTCACTGCAAAGGTGATGAAGAAACAGTAGCTGCTGTCTTAAAAGACCCAGCATGCTACTTTTAATGGAATTTAATAGAGCAGAAAAAGAAGGTATTAAATTTGTAATTATAGCTTCTGTACTGCATCCCTGTTAGCACAAAAATTAGACACACATGAGTAAGCACCTTTTGGAAGGGAGAAGGGGAAAAATGGTGATTTCAGCCCCAATTCCACATTCCTTAGAGGACCCTTAGAGGGTCCTTGTTGCTGGACTCTGTGATCCACCTCTTCACCAGGACTTCCACAGCCTCCCACGCCAACATATTATCCTACCCTGTCACAGATTAGCTCCAAAACAAGCCCAGAAATAGCTTCTTAGTCACAATTAGAAAGGAAAAAATATGCAGTTTTAGTGAGACAGACTACAGGTAAGGAGCAGGGAGCCAGCAGAGCCCCTGAGGCTGAAGCACACAACACCCAGGGACAGGCACAGGGAGCCAGGCCTGCTCTTAAACCCAAAGAGGGTATTTTGAGCTACCTCTGGGAATTATGTGTCTTATATTTCTATTTTTAAGGCACAGTTGCAAGGGGGAAGGGAAAAAAAGAAGTCTTTGACACATGACTGTAAGGATTAAACCAAGGGGAGAAGTGGGAAGGCTTCCTGTGTTCAATGAGTAAGCTGCTGTAATGATAAATATGTGACTAAATAATTGTTGGGGTAATAGGCACCGTAGGAGCTGGCAGAACAGTCTTTAAACACTGAATAAATGAAGCCCTTTCTTTCCAGCCTCCCTTCCTCAAAATAATCAGTACTTCTGCCACTTCCTGAGGACCACCCTGCTGTTACCCAGGTGATGCAGTTGTTCCCCAGGTACTTCCAGGTGACAATGCCATCACCACACAAAATGCCAGAGTCCCTAGGGAAATGCAATGCCAAATGGCAAAAGAAAAAGGGCAATGGGAGAAATGAGCTGGTTTTGTGCTTTTATCACCCCCACAGCCCTTGAGGAAACCTGGGACTGCTTTCCCTCTGCGTGCCCAGCACTGCCCCCATAGCTGTTGCCACCGGTGCCATCTCTGTGTGTGTGCAGCTGGTGCCATCCCCTGCCCAAAAACTGGGCTTTACAGTTTTTCATGCAACAGAATCTGGTGCCTGGGACAACAAAATTATTACATTAAGGACATGTCTTGGCCCTCAGTGATGGATGTGTCCCTGGAGAGCCCCCTCTGTGCTCGGTGGCGTGGCTGAGTCAATCTGCGCCTCCAGCCCTTGCCACTCAAGGAATGTGGCATCCCAGGACTCTGGAAATACCAGCTGCTGCAGGCATGATCACAGCAACAGGGCAAGGAAGGATTTAATTAAACCATAGATGGAGAGGCACAGCGAGCTAGGTGGGAAAAGGCAATGAGGGCAGGAGTGCATGAGGAGAAGAAATCGGAGTGGAAACTTCTCCCCTTCTGAGACACCAGATGTGATTTATGAACCCTCCCAGTGAGTGCCAGCCGGGGGCAGAGCTGCTGTACAACTCCAGCTCCGAGGGAGATCTCACAACGTTGCTAATTAAGGGAATCTACTAGCACAATTTGCTAATTGACAAAGCAGATTAGTCGCCAGCCCTACGTGTGTGCACGCCAGGAGGCCCTACCTGCTCAGAGTGACTGCACTGAGGGCAACATCCTGATGGGGAAAGCAAAACAGTGCCTGTTGGGTCTCTATTCATTTTAGTGCACTGTAATTTGGTGGAAAAAACAAGCATATTCACCACTCCAGCCCATCGCTGTGGCTCCCTGGAAGGCACATCCAGACTGGGAACAGACCTTGTAAGTAGATTTTCAAGGGGCAAATGCTGCATTTTGGTTTTTCTGCAGCTCCCCATTCTGCTAGCTTCTCCTAAGTCCTCTGAAGCACCAAGGTTTGTGGTTTGTATTGAAATATTTAAGGTTCATGAATAAGTCCAGCACACAGCTGGTTGCCTGGGTGTTCACACTTCACGTGGCAAACAAGAGGGGGAACAAGCCATCCCCACCAAGTCCAGGAGTGCCACATGAACCCACTCTTCTGACTGACTTCAGTACTGGTGCTACAGCAAGTAACACCATTTCAATAAACACAGAAAGGCTTTCAGTGCTGCACCCTCTCACCTCAGTGTCATCAGAGAATTAAGGATGCAAAGTCGAGCATTTGAAAGTTGGAAGAAAAGCCCTACAGCTTCTGCACCCTCTGTTTGGATCCCATCCCTAGAAATCCCACCCAGAGCACTGGGACAGAAGCTCTGAGGATGTCAAGGATGTGCTGTGAAGCTGGATGCAGGCTCCCTGCCTTTCCAGCTCAATCCCTCTCCCAAAGAAAAGGAAAAAAACAACATCCATTTGGGGGAAAAAAATCTGATCGTTAGAAAAATGCATTAAAAAGTCAAAAAAACACGAGTTAGGAGAACCAAACCACTCTAAAGTTCAGCAGTCAGTCTACCATCACCCACATTCCCTGCACTGTAAATTACTCAGCATTTAGACAGCAACACCCATTTACAAAAGGGATTCAGGGTCATTTTAGGACACCAGACTCCCACAGACATTTCAGCCACGAACATGGACACCTTCCCCTGCAAATCTACCTCTTTAGTAGGACCTGCAGGTCCTGCAGCACCTGCTGGCCCCTGCACTGGACCGGCAGCTGAAGTAGGTTTTGCTTCCACACTATCAGATTTTCAAGCCCAGCTTAATCTTTTATGAGCCTTATCCTCAAGCCTCCTTTCATTCAGATTTCTGAAAGCCTGATCCTCTAACTCAGGCATCCAATTTTCTCTATGGACTCACCATCACCCACAGGGCTCCATCTCAAAGCTTTATTTATCATGCTCCAGCCTTCAGAAATTTCTGTGGGGGAAAACAGCTTCTCTTTCTCACAGAGAAGAGATGGGAAACAGCTTCTCTATCTCATACAGCCTTTGAACCAGACTGTGCCATATTTAAGATCTTCCCAAGTGAGCCCAGAAACTTAAAACCAGAGAGAGCAACCCCATGACCTCGAGCCATCCCACTGAAATCCCAAACCAAACAGAACTGTGTGGTTATCACCCTTGATAGCAGTGTTCCTGCAAACCTTGCCACATGACAGCAGTTATGGATGGAGACCAGCAACCAGTGGGGCTGCACTGCTGCTCCAGCACTTTCTGGTATCCTTTCTGCTGCTGTGGTTGTCCAGATGTCAAAACTATCATCCCAAACACCAGTAGCTGTAGAAACTTCGTGGGAGGGTTTATACACAAGACCCAGTTCCAGCAATTGTGTAGGTGTCATAGCCCTAAAATCACACTGCATTTTTGTTCTGATCCAGAACTGCTTTGGCAGGATTTCAGTCTGAACTTGAGGTTCTCCTAGAGCTGACAGGCTTCCAGAGGACACGGGACTGGGGACTGAGCAAGCACAGCTGGGTTAGGGACTGGCTTCTGGAGCAGCTGCAACTTTTGCACTCCACCTTCCCCTCCCAAACAGGAGCAATTCAGCACCTGAATTAGTATGGGAGAACGGAGACCACTGCTGTCCCACTGAGAACCACAGAAACATGGAAGGGTTTTGGGCTGCCAGGGACCTTTTAGGGTCATCCAGTCCTCACATGCAGGGACACCTTCCACTGTCCCAGGCTGCTCCAAGTGCCACCTAACCTGGCCTTGCATGGACCTGCTGTCTGGGCCACCCTCTCTTGCCCTTGCTGCCCAGCACACACACACACCAAAAAAAGGGTTTTGAAAAAACGGAGGGTAAAACCCAAACCCACAAGTCCTCTTTCCTTTTCCACCCCACAACTGACAGAATCCCTTCCCTTCTCTTCCATCTTCTGCTTCTTTGCACTACTTCAGCTAAAATAAGCTCAGACAACTCTCACATCCCTCTTCTACCACCACTCAGGATGACAAACCGGGCAGTAACGGGTACCCAGAACAACTTTAAAGCAGCTCATTGCCCCTGAGGGCACAGGCTGCAAGCCTTGCAAGAGCTTTTTGCACCTGACACCCCCACCAGAGGTTCCCAAGCTCCTCTGAAAGCTCTCACTGCACCAGGGCCCTGCAGCAGCGGCTTCACAGATGAAGTGAAGGAGTGTCCTCAAACCCCACAGCAACATGAGACAGTCCTTGCTCTCCACAGCCAGCACCTTTACCCCAGCTCATCTTTAAAGCTGTTTTAAACAGCACAGGAGACAGGAACTCCAGATGGGAAAGGCATGGGAGGTAAATCCAGAACGCAGCGCTCGCACGGCTGTGTGTGCACCATTTTGTGCTGAAGGCGGCACACTCTGAAGGAGGATCAAAACTGCAAACTGCACACTACTTTTATGTGCTCCTTTCCATCATTCCCATCACCTGCCACCAGACAAAGCAGCGTGTGCTTTGCAAGGAGTCAAAGACAAGCTACAAAGGGATCACTGAGCAGCCCGGAGAGCTGAGGAAGGGCCTACCCGTAGATGTCGAGCACGCCGATGAAGGAGTGCTGCTTCACCGTGGTGTGCAGGGCCTTGTTGACGTGCTGCACGATCCAGGTGAAGAGCTGGGCGTAGATGTGCTTGGCCAGGGCGTTCCTGGCGTTCACCACCTGGTGCAGGGACATGCTCTTCACGTAGGTCTCGGCCGTGGTGACGAGCTTGCGGTGGCAGAGCCAGTGCTGCATCTGGCTGTGCTCCACGCCCAGCAGGCTGCAGAAGTTGCTCAGGTGCTCGTCCTCACTCTGGGTGGGGGGACCAGAAGTAAAGTCAGCAGGCTGGTGACACCCCAAAGTGGTATTTTAACACCCAAGTTCACAGATCTGCGCAAGGAATGGTGGCTTGTTGCAACTGTCTCGGGAAAGCTGTGTCTCTGTGGGGGACAGGAGTGGGAATGCGGTGACACCCATCCATCCAGCTGTGGGAGTCCTCCTGGACAGGGCGGGACAGCTCACACGGAGCTCTGGATGGTGGAACCAAGGCTTGGCCGTGCTCTGGCTATCCTTGAGCTCTCGGCTTTCACAACAAGAACATTCCCACAGGAAAAAGAATTCTCCGCCTCACTCCCTCTCGAGTTGAAGCTACACCCTGCCACAGAGCAGCCCTGGTTATGCCTGAGACTAAAGCTTAGAGTAAGCCAGGACATCATGCCTTTTACAAAATAGCTCCCTCCTGAATAACAAAGCTATAAATCATGCATTACCAGAAGGGCTTAGGCTTCACAATTAATAAAATGAAACGTGAACTTCATTTTCTTTAGTGCAATGTATTTTCCCCCCTCTGAAATTAAGACAAAGAAGTTCTGAGTCTCTATTATGGTTAGATAGCAGGCACTGCCTTTTGGAAAATGATAAAACAATTTCCCCCTCCCCTGTGTAATAATACACATCTATAGGAAGTAAATTGTTTCCAGTTAGGTAAGTGTACTTGGAAATGCTGGATGGGGTTGGGGATGCAGAAAAAAGGTCATTTTACAAGAATTCTAGGATGTTTTATTGCTACGATACCTTTTTGACCAGAGTCAAGGTTGTACCAGAATTGATTTAATACCTTGCAATTATATTTGAAGGTAATTAAACAACATGAACTTCATTAACAGAGCTCCACATCGTTGAAGCAGGCAGCCTTCACATATCCATGTGAAAGCCAAATATCAAATAAATTACATCTAGCATCTCACATTGAACACCACATTATCTCTAGGGTAACACTGAAGTGTGTGCAAAACCCTTTTAATACTTTAATTAGGAACAAACGACCCAGCCTGGGATACAATGGTAATTTACAGGACAGTATTTTCCATATAATTGCTTTGCTTTCCCCCACCTCTGAACAAACACAGAACCGCCTCTAAGGCATCTTTAGTGTTACTTATTTTTGCTAATTAACCATGCCAAGCAGCAGCTCTGTGGCTTTGCCTGGAGGAAAGTGGTTGTAAAGCATCACCATCAGTGCTGGTGTCACCAATCAGTGTCACAAGTCCCCAAGACCCTGCACTGGGCATTCTAAGGAAGCAAGAAGAGCTAAGGTGGGCTGGGATGTCAGGAATGTAAGCAATTTTTGAACAACCTTGCTTGCAGGCTGGCTAGAGAGGAGGAAAAATGCGTTATTTCCCAGGACAAACAAAGCAACTAGGAACTTTTGATGTGTTTTCAAAAAAAAAAAAAAACAAAAAAGGAAAGAAAACCAGGAGGAAAAGGGCTTTCTAGCCAAGGACAAGAGCCCAGCCTGACTCCTGAGCACACCAAGCTCCCATCTCCTGAGGGTGACCTACCGACACACTGCAGACCTCCCCGTCTCGTTCCCCTTGGATTTTCAAGTTCCCCAGGTGCAGAATGGCAGCAATTATCCTAAAAATGGTCATCTGATGAGACTCCTTCACTCCTGCGGGAACAATTGATGGCTGATTGTCACAAAGGAAAACGAAACACAATTTTAAGTTTATTTGAAGGTGCTTGCAGTGCTTTATTTCCTCTCGAGGCAATTGGTTTTCAGAATCATGAGGCTTCTTCCAGCAAATATACCTTAAACTCTCAATTTTAACATGGATGGGTTTAATATACACAAACCCAAGGATGCTGCTCCACAGTGATCAAACAGGAGCAGAGTTACAGGGGCTCTGCAGCTTTCACAGAACAAGGAATTGCTCGTCTGTCATCACAGTCTGCTGGCAACCAAAGCACACAAACTACAAATTACAGATTACAAATTACACTTATTGCCAACATCCCACAAAAAGAAGGAAATTGAAGCCCTGCACAACGCCTCCACACTGGTGGCACAGCTGGATGCAGCAAGTCACCAGGGAGGTGATGGGGAGCTCTGCCTTACCACCCCCAGTGTCTCCACAAGAAACACTTGTGGGTCTTTATTGGGGGTGTAAGATGTTATTGCTTTGTGTATTTTATTTATATATTGCTTTATCTATTTTTCTTTACAGGCATTCCCAGCAGAAGCTTTGCTCAGCAGCAGCCCACACTTGGCCTTCTTGCTGTATCTTGCATTTTTTAAACATCGCAGCTGGGTTTCTGTGTCCCTTTTATGCTCAGGGCCGGTGTCCTAATTATCCACCCAAGGTCTGAGACATCACCTGCTGGTTTCTGAATTATCCAGAGCCTCCCTTTCTCTCTCTCGGGACTTTTCTGTTATCAGCACAGTGAGAAATGTTTCAAGGCTACTGAAAGGAGCAATGCTCTGCTCTCACTTGGAACTCTTAGTTGGAGTTAAGCTTGGCTGGGATTGGGGATTTGCAGACACGTAAAAAGGCAAGACTGGAAACTGCAGTAGCAATTTCACCAGGCCATGAATGGAAGCAGAGCTGGGAAACACTGAAGGAAAATGAGAAAAAGCAGAGACAGAGGAGCATGTGAAGAACAGAAAATCATCATCAGACTGGCCCCAGAAGAAGATGCTGTCACAGGGCTTCCCAGGGACCAGCAAGGAGAGAGGGGAGCTGCTTGGGGAGCCAGAGAAGGGGACCAAGGAGAGATTACACATGCAGGGGGATGGGGAGAGCATTCTCTGGGGATTGCAGTCCTGTGGGAAAGTTTGGAGCAAACAGGAATCATATTATTTGAGTAGTTAACAGAACCCACACAAGCTGAACAAGAGGAGGGTAAAGACAAGACCCTAAAGAGAAAGAGATGAGGCCCATCTAAAACACAAAGAGGACAAATTTTGGGGAAACAAGTGCAGTTCTACAGCTTGCAGTGAGTCCCCACACTCACTGTAGGCACAGCTGGTCAGGGGATTTCACAGGCAATTATAAATATCATGTGTAATAATAATTATTACAAATTACAACCAGTGAAAAGGAACCAAGAGGTACCAAGACTCACCAGGATTTGCAAACATGGTTTCAGATAAATACAAATCTGGGCGAGTTTTCCCTGGCAGATAGGTTTTCCTTTCAAAGTGCCCTGCTGCAAGCAGGGCACAGCTCTGCTCCCCTGCTGCCAGCACAGAGGCTGGACACAGCCACAGCTCCTGCAGCTGCCATGTGGATGTGGACTCTGCACAGCAGGGATGTACTCAGCTCATTATTTCCAGGAATCAGCTAGCCAGCACAGCGCTGTGATCCAACAAGTGACATCACCCTCAACCACAACACAGACTGAACTGCACAGTAATAGCTCTTTTCCTGCTCGTAAACAGGATAAAAAATAGCAAATCAATACTGCAGCCCTTCTTTGACTTCAGAATGGTTTCTCTTAAATTCTGCATCCCTCTCCATTTCACTGCTGCTCCACAGACAGCTGCTAGAAACACTTCTGCAGCTACTACTAAAGAGCAAAGTAAAGCCAACTAGGTCAACAGGAACGTCATAATTCAGGCAAAACTCTGAAAACCATTGCCAGACTTCTGCTGGGCAGGTCTCAAGCAGGTCTCAAGTCTCAACTCCTTACCAAGCAGGGTGAAGGCATGTCTGGTCTTCTCAAAGTCATCAGCATCGTCCACGCCATCGATGGACGTGTCACCTCCCTGAGAAGTGTAGAAAAAGTCTTCAGCACACGCTAGGAGAGAAGAAAGAGGAGAAACAGGTCAGCAAGCAGTCCTCCCCACTGTCACCATTGAGTCAGGAACAGATAATAAGTGACACAAACTCCAGGTCAGAAGTGAAGAGGATAGAACCCCCGAGTTTATTGGAACCCCTTCTTTGATGCACTGTTCCAATACAGGGGGAACTAATTAGTCATTTAATCAACACATTTCACATGATTGGCTGATTAAGAAGACACCCCTTGGTAAATGCCTTATGAGAAAAACAAATTGCTCAAAACACCACCTGCAGATAGTTTACAATTCTTTCTCTCCGCCTCCCTAAAACTTCCCAGACCAATTCACGGGAAATCTTATCTAGCTTTCTCCCCAGACCAGCCCATGGGAAAGCTTGTCTAGGTTTCCCTCTCTCTGACCAGACTGGTATCCACACCCCACTGCAGCACTGCCCCGAATGGGCACTGGGATTCTCCCTGTGCCCATCCCTGAAGAACACCTGTGTCTCTTGAACCACAGTTTGCTCGGGGGTGGATGAAGCAGAACTTTGGCAAGTGGCTGTAGCTGCTTCTTGCAGTGGTGAAATCTCTTCTCCACGCACAGCAAGTGCAGTCTGTGGTGTATTTGGGATTCTAGTAACAGCTCCATCACATGGGGAAGACCACTTCAGACACTGAGGGGCTCCTTTCAGTAAATCCTCATCCTGTTTTACACATCTGTGACTGGTTCAGGTATTTTAACACCTTTTCTACACAAAGCCTTAATCCTTGGGAGCAAAGGGAATGGAGAATGGTGCCTGCATTGCACCACCTGAACATCTGTGCTTTAGCAAAGTTACTCCAGGATGACACCAATAAACCCTGTGGAGGCTGAGAGGCATTTCCAATGCAAATACAACCAGAAGAGATTGCAGGATTTGTGTCCACTTAAGAAAGCTGCACATGTAATCCCCCTCCTTTAAACAAGGCCCCCCAGGAGGCCCAGAGCAGAGAGATGTGTGCCCACGGCTGCTGGCTGAGCCCTGGCAGAGCCCGAGCTTTTCCCTGCGAGGGCTGGGGAGCCCAGCCCCACGACAGCCTCCCCACCCCACCCCACCCAGAATCAGTTCTCAGCACCAGCCTCAGCCTGTTTTGAGCTGAGTAGGAGTCATTAGCCAAAACCCACTCATTAACACACACAAACACATTTCCCAAACATGGTGAATAGAGAGAAGGAAGCCTACTGCGTTCCAAACTAGCCTAGTGGTAACCTTTAAAATCACTGCAATCTGCACTTTTCTTGACTCAAATTGCCACCAGAAGCTCCCTCTCCCTTCCCAGGCCTCCCACAGGCTTCTGCATTAACTGCACTTTCAGGCTGTAAAGAAAAACATTTAATTGCTTTTGGCACACAAAGCCCTGCGACCCGTAGACTTCGGTAATTCCACTCATTGCTGGAGCATCAGGAGCGAGGGGCAGACAATGCTGATTGGGGTCAGGCAGACAATGTCCCTCCTGGTCCCCCAGCACAACGGGAACTCACCCAGCCCGTGGTGGAGCACATCACACCCACAGCCTGGTGCTGCTGCACATCGCCCTGCAAGAAGCAGCCAGGGCTGGTGGTGGCTGATGGGACCAGGATGTCAGCTTTCCATTTTCAACATTCACACCGGGATCTGCTCCTGCCTCAAGTCATCCCTGGTATAACTGACTCAAATCTCTGTATTTCAAGATCTCCGTAATTATTTTAACCACACAAACCCTCTGATTCACTGCAAACAAATAAAACACATTTCTGCCTTGCACCACTGCCCAGGCATCATTAAGCTAGACACCACACTTCAAAAGGCACTTGCATTGCACATCACCGTTTAAAGTCAAATATTTACTTTCTAGTTTAAAATTAAACCCGTTAGGATCACTCTGACTGAAGCCAGCACTGGTTTGCTTTGCTGGGCTTATGTATGTTTAGAGACTCTTTTTGTTTTCCAGCATCTTGCAACATAAAAGGAAGTAATAACAATTCTCTGTATTTGTAAAACCCAAAGGAGAAGCAATAGCTCCTGGTTTTTAGATGGAAAAATATACATCCTCCTCCATGAGTAATAAATAAAAAGTGGATTTTCACATCAAGACACCTCTTGTTTTGTATAAGCCTTGGGAAGACAAGATTGACAGGTAAGTACAGCTCACACAAGGAAATAAATCTAAGTTCTGACTAGTCATCTTCAAGCAGGCCAGTAAATCCGAGGCAAAGCTGGAAATGAAAAACATCACTCAAAAGAAAGACAAACAAGGAAATTGTGCACCTCTGCACCCCCTGCCCAGCACCAGCAGTTCCCCAGGCAAGGGCAGAGCCTGTGTCACACCGACAGGAGCAGCTCACGGACCCACACCCCTGTCCCCGTCAGCAGCCCCACATCTGACAGCCCCCAAAACACTTTGGGGAGGTTTTTCCCAGCTATTGCAAGGTGAGAGGGCAGGAAATGCCAAGTGCACACCCCTTCACCTTTGGAAAGAGCTGACTCTTCTCCAACACCTGGTGGACACCTGAGCATGCTGTGACACAGCAAATGCAAAGTGCCACAGAGAGCAGCTGGAGACTGACAGGCACTGGCACCAAATTTTAATTGGAAATGACCCAAGGAGGCTTCCTTGCAGCTAATGGCCCTGGCACCCACTCCTCCTGCACTGCCAGCTGTTGCCATTACACATTCATCCCTGAGATGCTGAAGCTGAGAGCCACAGTCACAACTGCACAAACGTGTCCTGGGTGATGCACCAGGACAGCAAAGGCCTCTCAGCCTGCACTCCTGCCACTCACCACAAACACAGATGATGCTTTTAGAGAGCTGTGATGAGTAAGACTGGTATTTCCCCTGATCCACATGTTCCCAAGAAGAGAGCAGTGGTTTCACAGCTGGAGCTCTCGCACATCAACTCATCTCCCACACGAAGATGAAATAGGTTGTGTCTGAATTTTAAGATGCCAGCAAACATCATCGTTACCCAGGGTATGTTTTTAAAAATTAAGGACATAAGTATGGCATAAACTCTTGAAAATAGTCCACGTGGTGTGCTCTTTGTGGGCAATGTGCCTACAGTGACCCAAAAGGTCATTAAGACAAGCTCAGAATTACCCAGAAACTGAAATCCCCTCTCTCCATTTACCATTCCACATGGCAACTCCTGCAAGACCTATGATGGGATCAGAACCTGCCTTGCTCCTTATTCAAAACAGGTAAAAAGCCTGGTTTAAACCTTGCTGTTCTCTCTAAGCAATAGCAAATATTCAAGGTAAAAAAATAATTAAAATTCGTCCCTGCACCTCCCGCTGCGACTGCAAACCCTCTGAATCAGGTGTTCTACAGAGATTTTGCTGCAAATCCTGGGGGGAAAAACCCAACCCACTCCAGGAGTTAGCCATTAAAAAGAAAGAAACATAATGAATTCAAAGGACACAACCACTCCTGCCAAGACACTGGCCAGATCAGTCCACACTCACGTTTGATTTAAAACACACACCTTATGCAAGGTTGGTACAATATGAACACACGATCTTCCTGCATCAGCTGGCATACACCACAGCAATGTGGTTTCACTGCAGCTGAAACTACAGCCGTTTCACTGCCAATTTTTACAAAATCACGGAATCACAGAATGGTTTGGGTTGGAAGGGACCTTAAAGGGACACCTCCCACTGTCCCAGGCTCCTCCAAGCCCCATCCAACCCAGCCCCAGACATTCCCAGAGATCCAGGGGCAGCCACAGCTTCTCTGGGCACCCTTTGCCAGGGCCTGCCCACCCTCACCAAGTTGCCCCATCCCTGGTGATGGGGTGAGCAAACCTGTGCTCCACCTCACAGCAGAGCCCTTCAGTTTCACCCCCCTGCCCCCCTCCCAGGGCACACAGGCTTCCCCAGGGACCCACATTTCTGACCCCACCACTTTCTCCTGCTGCCCTCAGACCCAGGCAGCAGCCAGCAGGGCACAGGGATGTGCCAGCACTTACTGAGTCCAAGGTCTTTGAATTCTGGGAGGCTTGAGGAGGCACAGAGCTGGTAGAAGATGTGGTAGTTGCGCTCGTCCTCTGCCTGTGGGGAAATGCTGAGTTACCAGAGGCACAGAGCAGTAACAGCAGTGCTCCCACCCTCACATCCTAGCAGAGGCACAGAGCAGTCACAGCAGTGCTCCCACCCTCACACTGCTGCCCCCTGAGCCCAGGGACACCCCGGTCCCATCCCCTCTTCCCACCACTGAGACCTGTCAGTGACACCTACACAGGGACTCTTCCTTGCCACCTGGGAGAGAGGAGGTGACAAACCTGACCAACACACCCTGCCCACCTGGCAAAGAAAGCAAATAATTCTGTATTACCTTCCACATCTTATCCCTCTCTGGAGTGACCAGGCTGAATGAAGCAGCAAGCACGGAGTTGCAAACCCACAGTAATATAAAAGAAGGTGGTTTACTCTTCATGGCTTCTCAAATTTGTCAGGTTTTTAAGATTTTTGTAGTTGGGGCATTCTTTTTTTTGTGTAAGGGCAAAATTTTTGCAGTAGCTTCTGATCTACACCCCAAGCAGAAACTAAGAAAGCCGCTCCTGAGCCTGCACAAGAACCCCACGGGATGTGCTGGGGCAGACATCAGCCTTCTCAGCCCCTCTCCTGCCCTTCTTCATCTTCAAAACTGAAGACTGCTGCCTGCCATTTGTTCTCCCTGGCTCCTTATCTAACAAGTCTCCCAGGTACACCTTAGCCCAGAACAAGGGCCATCAGGCTGGAATCATAAAGAACTCCAAGACTGAGTCCAAAAGAAGTCCAAAAGACACATCTGGAAGCTGTGTCCACCAAGAAAGCGACAGGAGAAGGGGAAACAGCCTCAAGTTGTGCAGGGGAGGTTTAGGTTGGCTATGAGGAACAATTTCTCCATGGAAATGGCTGTCCCAGCCCTGGCACAGCTGCCCAGGGCAGTGGTGGAGTCCCCACCCTGGAGGGGTTTAAAAGCCGTGTGGAGGTGGCACTTGGGGATGTGATCACAAGGATGATGAAGAGGGACTTTGAACAGGAGCATGGGGGACAGGACAAGGAGAGATGGCTTCCCATGGACAGAGAGCAGGTTTAGGTTGGATATTGGGAAGGAATTCCTGGCTGTGAGGGTGGGCAGGCCCTGGCCCAGGGTGCCCAGAGCAGCTGTGGCTGCCCCTGGATCCCTGGCAGTGTCCAAGGCCAGGCTGGATGGGGCTTGGAGCAGCCTGGGACAGTGGAAGGTGTCCCTGCCCATGACAGGGGTGGAATGAGATGATCTTTAAAATCCCTCCCAACCCAAACCATTCCATGATGATGATTCTGTGATGGGTATGGCAGTGCTGGAAGTTGGATTCGATGGTCTTTGAGGTCACTTCCAACCCGAATGATTCTGTAGCTCTACTGGTAAAAAGATTTTTTTTTTTTTTTTTCAATCCATAGAAAAGACCCAGAGTATTGAATTCCTGGAATACAGCACCCAAAAGAAAAAAGGACAAAGCTCCACAACTCCTCACCTGAAATACAACCCGAGATTTTTCCAGCAGATACGTCCTCATGTTGGCACCAATGATATGGTGTCTTTTATCAAAGCCTATTTGAATGTATTTCCCAAAGCGGCTGCTGTTGTCATTCCTTGTTGTTTTAGCATTTCCAATGGCCTGCATAAAACAAACAAAATTAAACATTAAATTTTAATTGAATTTTTGAATTCTTTTAAACACTTCGCTTTGCAAACAATGTTATACAAACAAGCCACAGGAGGTTTTGAGGAAAACCCCTTCCCAGATGCAGAAGGCAGAGAAGCAATTTGACTTTGGGGAGGACTCTTCACTGAAAAGAGAAGAAAAATGGAAGAAAAACGCATACAAACAGCAACAAATATTTGTACAGTAATTAAACCATCCACGTCCCAAAAGCCTCAACATTTGTGTCCCACCCTATAGGATGCCCCCACCTTTGTTCAGAGCCAACACCAGCAGCTTCCCTGGATGGGTCTCCTTCCCCCACAAACCCATTTACCTCAGGGTCTTTCTGCAAACCAGGCAGTTTTCTTTTATGTTTTTTTTTTTCTGCATAGGCAATGTTCTCATCAATTTCCAATAAAGACAGGCAGGTTGCCTGGCCTCAGCGCTTAGAAATTACAGCCAGAACTGAACACAGGCAGGAAAATTAGAGCAATAAAACTCTGGGGTCATATAGAAGAATAGTGCTCACTATGAATTTTTTTCTTGGATGGTTTTAAGTGCCCCCCTGGTATTGCAGCTACATTTCACAGAGGCAGGGGAGATGGGTGAGGAAAGGAATAAACTTTAGGCAGGTTTACCAGGAGTAAGCCTGCAGAAAACCAGCCAGATTTTCCTGTCAGCCACACACCTGCTGGCTTTTCTTACTGCTCACCTGCAGCACCACTGGCCTGGACACTGCAGCTCACCCCCATGGGGCAGCAGGGTGTTAGACCACAGGTCAGGCTGTGTCTCACCCCGATCAGCCACCCCCTCTCTGTCTGTCAGATAATCTGGTACAAGGCACCGTGATGGGAAGCCTCCCTAAAGGCTGAGCCAAGCCTAAGGAGAAGCACAGGACAACACCACACTCCACTAAAGCTGCACTGCTGGCTCCTGCCTTGAAAAGAAAGTCACACGAGTCTGAAAAGCTTCGTGGACTTTGAAAAAGCCCAAATCAACTGAAGGTACTTCATGGCTCCAAAATCTGTTTGGAAAATGGGATTTAGGCACTCAGACATTTATTTTCAGCATCTGGCTTCAATGAAAGGAAAACAAAACTGCTTTTTCCCTTTCTTTTGTATTTATAAGAAGAATTCTTTTCCTTCAGAGTAGGGATTTTCCTGTAATGAGATTCTTTCCCTATCACAGATCAATTGGGTTGGAGAAGCCCTCCCAGCCCATCGAGTCCAACTTGTGCTTGATGCCCACCTTGTCACCAGCCCAGAGCACTCAGTGCCATGTCCAGGCTTTCCTTGGACACTTCCAGGGATGGGCGATCCAACACCTCCCTGGGCAGCCCCTTCCAATGCCTGACTACCCTTTCCATGAAGAAATTCCTGCTAATGTCCAGCCTAAACCTCCCACGGCACAGCTTAAGACCATGTCCTTTTGTTCCATTGCTGTTGCCTGGGGAAGAGGCCGGTAAGTGATAGCAACAGAAAACTAACAAAAATAAAAATTAATTTAAATATCTCAGATTAATCCCTCCTTCTCTATTCCATGTTTGTACAACAAAAGAAGGATATTAGGGGGCACCATGCAGTGACAAAGGAGGAAGAAGATGATAAAAGACTAAGAGTGCCAGCTGCACTGCTTGGGCTCTCCACTCTGGAGCCCCATCAAAGCCCAGCTCCTGGAGATGTGCTGGAGATACTCAGGCTCAGCTTTAAGGCCATCAAATGCAGGTGCAATTGGGGTGGTCTAGGTGGAGGCTGTTGGTGCATCTCTGCATGTCAGTCCAGCTCCAGGGCGCTGTTGTGCCGTCAGTCAGACCTGTCTCTCAAACCCCCGGGGAATCTCACTGTCCTTGTGACTTAGGGCAAGACAGAGTGATCAGGACCAAGGAAAGGGAGCAGCTTTTACCTCCATGATGGGGCTGGAGGCCAGGACTTTGGCCTCGATGTTGGTCTCGCTGGCAGAGCCCCCGACGGTGGCGAAGAAGCGCATGGCGTACTTGGCAGAGACCGTCTTGCCCGCCCCCGACTCCCCGCTCACGATGATGGACTGGTTCTTTTCATCCCTGGGGGGAGCCAGAGCAGCAGAGTCAATAAAAGACAAGCTTCTCTGAGTTAATCCATTTCCTTGTCAGCTGCTTGCACCCTCTCCCTGTGTCGCTGGTCCCTCGCCCTGTGGCCACCTGTGCAACAGACGCTGGATTTCTTCTGGACTAGGAAAGTAACAGTGAGTAATACACAGCTGTGACACTTCCCAGAGAACACATGAAGGACACTGGACATCTCCAGAAGATCCCCAGAGGCCTGCAGAGACAGTGGGAACTGAGCCCCTGCATGAAGCACTGCTGCCTCCTTCACCCTGAGACTCTGGGAAGCCCATTTCTTACACAACACCCAACCTCTGCGGCTGGACACCTGTCTGGAGAACTATTAACAGGCACTGGCTGAGTATCAGCTCCTAATACTGTATATTTAATTTTCCCTCCCAGCTCCTTCACTCAAGCTTTTGAGACTTTGCTCATTAAAACACAGTCAACTTGTGAAAATTGCTTTTAAAACACAGTTACTCAGAAAGATTCCTCTACACTCAAAAACGTATTAAAAACACTGAAGTTGCAAAACCAAGCATCCTAAAACTGGGACACAGAAGAAGTCACCTGATTCCCTGTACAATTATATGAGTATCAGTATTTTCACACAACTCCCAGCATCTGGTTAAAACTTTGACAACCACAATACAAAGCGTGTCTGACATCAGACTCACACCAATGACTCATCCCTAAATCCTGTGACACTGTGAGGTGGCTGAAGTGCAGAGGTACTTCACCAGATACCTCCAGGGACCCAGACTTTGCACAGAGAAGCTGGGAGTGAACCATCTCATGCAGCTCTTGAGCCTTGCACAGAGCACAGACTCTTCCAAATGCCTTTTTCCACTTGCAAAATTAATCGTTCATACAAAAGCCGTTGCAGAAGTCACCACGAAATAGCCAGTCCTTCCCAGCATGGCACCCACCAGATACGTCCCAATAATTAATCTGTTTAACATGCTTGAGCTGCAAGGCAAAGAAAGGGCCAAGGCAGTGAGAGGAGCTCGTTTTCAGACCCACATCCCTCCAAGGAAAGGTTTTCTGGCTCCAGGGCCAAGCGCCTCTGCTGCAGTGGGATTTGCTCCCCGGGGCATCATCAGCACACAGCAAACCCAGCAACTCTGCAATTCAGCTGCAGACTTTGGGAAGGGCAGAGTTTTCACTGCAGGATTTGCTATAAGCTCCCAAAATGCCTGAGCTCTTGGGTAAGCTGTAAGGACATAATTGAGTGTGTTTTTAAGTAAGATCAACTTAAGCTTCCCAGACTCTGCCATGGCTTCCATGAATCACAGCTGAAAGCAGGCACAGGAAATCCCATACACAAGTACAACAATAAATTTATATCTTGCAGGTCTCTTGACATTCGGAAACACCATCAAAACACATTCCAATTTAAGATACTCAGTTCAAGTTTATACCAGATGAGGACAGATGCTAAATGATTGCCATACCCCACTTTTGTACTTCCAACAAAGACACACCACACCATTACTTCCCTCCACTGTCAGGCACAAACATCTTAATTCCTTCTAGGCTCAAGGTAATTGGTTTGAGAAAAAGCCTCAGCCAAGTCACATATAACATTTTGGTGTAGCCATGACTTTGAGACGCTTTCAGCAGCAGCAGACTGACAAGATAATTCCCAGCTCTCTCCATTTTTCATACACCAATTCTCAAAGAGTATCTTAATCCATCCCCTAGCCAGCTGGTTCTCCTGGGTACCAGTGGGAAGGCAAGAGGAGCCCAGGAGCCAGGCAGCAGTGCAGGAACACGGGCTGTGAGCAGGGCACACCCTCCTGTGAGCCAGGAGCCAGCATCCCCGAGCCACGCTCCCAGTGACTCACCCCGGGTGGGGACAGCCTGCTCTTGCTAAGTCACGGCGTGGTGACCTCAGCAGGCCTTGGCAAAGCCCCCGAGGCTCTCCCACAGCCAGCTGGCAGGATCCAGGCACGGGGCTGCCAACGTGCCAGTCTCACACCTTTGGACTCCCACAGGTGTGCAGCAAACCTCTCCTGGCAGCAGCGGCCAGCAGGCGTGGGCAGCCAGCAGAGGAAAAGCAGCGCCAGCTCCACAGAGGGGAAGGGAAACTCAGCACAGCCCCAGAAGGGAGCTGGGTGAACCCACAGCAGCAGCTCCTGGGACAGCTGGTGGCTGTCCTGGTTTACCTCTGACTGAGCTCTGATGGATGCTTTGATCATCTTCAGGGAAGTCAGTCTCTCCTTCCAGGGAACAAGTGAAAGGAGGAGAGGAAACGGCCTCAAGCTGTGACAGGGAAGGCTGAGATTGGATATCTGGGAAAATTTCTTCATGGAAGGGCCTGCTAAGCCCCAGCACAGGCTGCTGGGAAGTGATGGAATCCCCCTGCCTGGAAGTGTTCAAACCAAGTGTGGATGTGGCACTTGAGGACATGGTTAAGGTGAACATGCTGGTGGTGCTGGCTGACAACTGGACCTGATCTCAGAGGCCTTTTCCAGCCTTAGTGGATCCATGGTTTCTGTGACTCGTGGACTGCTGATCTCCATCAGTGAAATCCCACACTGGCCATCAGCAGGACCCAACAGACAAAATTCCTGTCACCTGCCAAGAAAGGGGCAGACAGAGGCTTTGGCATGGGCTGCAAGGGTGGGTGAACCGACTGTTCATGCTCAGAGGTGAGGGAGAAGCAGAAGGGAGAGGTGACAACCAAATCCCTGCAAAAGGAGCTCTACAAATGCAAAGCTGTCATGGCTTACAGCTACGCTTGCCTCAAAGTTACTTTGAAATTATTTTTTCCCACTCTGCTCTGCATGACAGGCATGGCCCAAGTGGCACATTTCAGATAACATTTCCCTGCCACTTTTCTCTTCAAGCCATAAGACAAAAGCTCCACCAGTCTGGGAGTGAGTCTTCAGCTAAATGAGGCCAAAATCTCAAAAGATGCATTATCTGGCATCCAGACAGCACTGCTGCAAGGTAGTATTTGGTAGCCCATTTTTTTCTCTTTAAGCTTCACAATTATGAGTTCTTGTCACCAATTTTGACCTCACCCATAATATCTCTATTACCAGCTACTGGGGTGGGCCAGGCTGGGAAGGCAGAGACCAACCCACTCAAGACCCCAGCTAAGGACCAACAGCTCCCCTGTGCTTCAGATCTCATCACAAAAATGCCTTTAAGTGTCATTCTGAGTGCTTTATGCCTCCCTCTGGCTTGCCTCCTTTTAAACAGACATTTGCCAAAAGACACTAAGCCTAGTGACAAAACTATGGCCAACACAATTTACTGCTACTGCAGCCAGGTTCCATTTTCACAGAGTTTCCCAAGAATTTGCCCTAATAGCTGATGTGCTGCAATATGAAGTGGGCCAGGTGAGCTCTCCATGGCACAAAAATCTTACGGATTATATCAATAAAATAAAATGAAAAGAAAGCTGCTCTTAGCAGGCCATTCAACCTCCTGCATTTGCAGTAATGTGTCTCCTCTGGGGTTTTTTGGTGGATAGTTCATGTTCAGACATTTATTTTCCAACTTCAGGAATAAAAGCTTTCAGGAATAAAGGCTTTAGAGCCTTTCCAGTGTACAACTTAACCAACTGCTGGTGCCAGCAGGGGAAGATTGATGAACCCCACGGAGCAGATGGCAGCACACAGGATGCTCAGGCAGCAGAAATGGTTAAAGCCAGGCAGGAGGTGTTTGTGTTCAGTGTGGAATAAAAGACACTGAAATGTTTGGCCACCATACAGGCACAGTGTGCAGCATGGCTGCTTAAAATACATTCCATTTTGGCAGGGCCAGCGCAGGAGAAAATTATTATTGAAAAGAACTTGGATAAAATGAAGTGTCTGTGGGTGAACACTGCCTCTGCTGCAGCATGGCAGTGCAGCCCCATCTCCTCCTGGGGCTGGGTGGGCTCCTGAGCACCTCAGGGCTGCCACCACAACTTTTTATGCTGCCACAAAGTGCATCAGGGCTCCTCAACCCATGGCTCACAGCTCACATGATGCTCAGGCTGGAAAACAAACACCACGATCTGGGCTACATCCCCCACCCATCAGAGAGGCAAACAAAACCACAAGGGAGCAGAAGTCCAGCCAGAACAAGATCCAGAACTGTTTCTTCAATGCAAGAGGCACCAGCAGCTCCAGAGGTGCTTTGGAGGTGGGTTACACATCTTTCTGCAGGTGTTTGCCAGCTTGAGAGCAGTGCCCCTCAAGACCACACACAGCAAGAGATGGGTGATGTCTCCAGCCAGCAAAACTAAGAGGGGGTCACTGGTGCTTTTACAACACATGAAAAACAGCATGGAATCATAGAAATGCTAGGGTTGGGAAGGACCTTTAAAGGCCATCTAGTAAAGGCCATGAACAGGGACACCTTCCACTACCCCAGGCTGCTCCAAACCCCATCCAACTCATCCTTGGACATTCCCAAAGATGAGGCAGCCACAGCTGCTCTGGGCAACCAGTAGAAATTCCTTCTTTATATCTGCTCTAAAAGTCTAATAGATACCATTTTTGAAAGGCAACATCTAAAGGTGCTGCCCAAGGCAAACAAAAGTCAGTTGGCTATGAAGAGAAAGGGCACCTCAGATTCCTTTGCTGATTAGCACAGGCTGCTAATTATCGGCCTTTACATCCAGGGAACATATTTCCCTGCCTGTCAAAGCAGTCAGTCCTTCACCTGCAGCAACACAGAGAGCACTGCTGCCCTGAGAGGAGCCCCCAGACAGCCTGGGAAAGGTGTGGAGTAGCACCCACACCCCAAGCTGCCCAGCTGGACACAGAGCACTGCATCAGAGCAGTCAGAGGTGTGGCACTGCTCAGTGCTTCCGTGTGCAGCCCTCACCATTTTATCTAATTAATCCAGGGCAGAACATCCCTGGAAAATCCTCACTCCAGAAAAGGGCATGGTCGAGCTACTGCAATAAAAAAGGGTTTGAATCCACGGATGGTTCCCACCACTGCTCTGACGGAGACAGAGGAGACAGGGAACACCTCAGTGCAGATATGTACACCCTCAGCCTTCAGCAACACTGCTTGAAAACAGTATTTGAAGACAAATATACCCAAAATGTTCTTCGGACATATATATCACCAGTCGGAATTTTTCCAAAGTCAGCTTTCTTTAAAGCAATAATCCAAACCCATGAGGAGGGACCTGGAACATCTAGGATTTGTTCTCATAGTCATCCCTTCAGAAAATCACCACTGGCACAAGCAGCTTAACTGCACAACTTTATCCTGAATTCTGCAGTGGGAGCAAAACCAGTTGCACTAAAAACACAGCTTTTCCAAGAGGGAAAAGGATCTGGAATAAATGAAGGCAGAGCCAGACCCTGTGAATAATTGTCAGGGGTCACTCCAGCTTTAATCCTAGATCTGACACTAATTCTCTGCATCGTGGAACGAGTCAATAAGTCTCTCCACCATGGAAATCATATTTAACCTACTTCTTTCAGGTTGCTTGGAGGATTAGTGTTCATAAAGCAATCTGAAGATTAAAAATCCTTTAAGTACTGTGGTTTGAATTGAGCCTGACCACAATGAGAACGCCCACAAAAGCCCCGATGCACTTCTCCATTGACAGTGCTGCAAGGCTAAGAATAAGCATAGCTACTGTGTTGTTAGAAATATACAAAATGTAATAACTTAACTACCACTGGGTTGCATCCCTCAAGTGCTAATGACAGTGATGCAAAACACAACTCTGCCTTCAAATAAGCAAACAGAAGTTGCACTCTGGAGGTGAAAATCAGAGTGTTGCAGCATCCTAACACAGAGAAAAGCCTCCTCTGAAGTGGTCTCTGAAGCCAGGAGTTGTTCCCATTTCTGTGGGATAACTGGAATTTGGAATAGCATGACTATTGAGAGTGGCAGCAGATTCTTTTATTTGTTGGATCTAATTTGGGTTTTTTAAATCCCTGGCATTGTTACTCAAGGCAAACAGAAAACCACAATTTAGGGGCAGTTACACTTTTCCCTCAGAGAAACCCAAGATATTTTTCATCCAGGTGAACAAGAATGCTTAAGGACTTGTCTTCTGTTTGCATTTTCAAATATCAGCTGCAAATGCATGTTTTATGGTGCAGTTGTTGAAGCCAGCAGCACTACAAGGACAGATTTTCAGGAGCTACACGTTCATTTGGGTCATTTCTTACTCTGTATCTTTCATAAATTGTGTAGGGGTTACCCTACACAATGGTTTTTTGGTCCTTCTTTTTTTTACACAGAAAACTATATTTAACATAGATAATTTTCTTTTTGTAGGGATAACTTTTGATACAGTGGCACATACCCATGGGGGAAGATAACACTGTTTTCACCTACAACCCACAGCCATATCAGAGTAATATGATATTACTCTCAAAATACAGTCTGGTCACAAAGAAAGAGTTGGATTCCAAAGAACTGGACTTGAGTTGAGCTTGATTATCCTGATGGGTCCCTTCCAGCTCGGCATGTTCTGTGATTCTGAGGTGCACTGGGGATGATGCTGTCCCTGCAATCCACCCTGCGCAGCTTTGGAGCCCATCTGCTCACACCCCACTGGGTATCAGCAAGGAGCCAGACAGAAAATGTGGCCTTCAGTGTCTCAGTTGCTGGGAAGAAGCCTAAAAGCAGCAGTTTGGCCTGGAATGGGCAAGGATGAGCAGGCACATGGGGAGCTGGCAAGGTGCAGCACTGACCTTCTCCTGCGCGGCGCGCTCCGCCAGCTCGGCAGGGCAGGGCTGCTCCCTCTCTTTAACACCCATCCACCCCACATCCCCAACGCCAGGACCAAACCCCACGGAGCAGACCACGGCGTCTCTGCAGAGGTCAGAGTGCTGTCATGAGGCGTTCCAGCGCTCCAGGCGTTTTCCCCACGGGAGCGTTGGGACTCCCACAGGCCCTGGCCTGTTAATGCCCCTTCTCCCCAAACACTTCACACAGGCGGCTGGAAACGCCCCTCCATCAGCACAGAAAACCCTCACAACTCTGCATTCCTGCGAAATGCTGAGCTGTGCCCAGTCTGGATGACCTTCCCACAGGACTGATGCCTTGCACACCCCGTCGAGGAGGAGCACAAGCTCCGCGGCCTCACGGAAACGAGGTCAGCAATTCCTTTGTGTGCCGTTCCCAAGGAGAGAAAAACACGCACCCGGCCAGCTTCCCCAGCTCTCTGGCACCCTGATGCTCTATTCTGTGCCAGGATCACACCACAGAGCATCCCTGGCTCCGTCCCAGGCCACCTGCAAGCTGCTGGAGCGCTGCAGAGGCAGGAGGAGTGGGGCTGTGTCCTCCCAAAAAGCACCACAGAGAGGAAGGAACCCTGGGATGCTGTGCCAGCAGATCAGCTTTGGAGCACCAGGAGGAAAAGTCAGTTGTTCTTCCACCCCATGCCAGTCCCAGAAAGAAGGTCCTTCTGACTGACCACCATCCTAAGCCACTGCTGCTTGGAAAACTCCCGCAGTACCATCTGACTAATTAATCAGTTGATGAACATTAGGAAAACCCCAGAAAGAGGTTTTCAGAAACCATGCTCTGGGTTCCCCATCCCAAGACCTCCAGAAGTTCACTGAGGATGTGAGGTGACCAGCAGTGACTGGGAGGTGGGCAAGGCCAATCACAATTTTTTGGGTTCTGATGTAATTATGCTGCTTATAAGGGCTGTTTTGAATGTTTAGTGATACTTGGTGTTACAGCTGTCTCCCCTCAGAGCTCCAGCAGTTCTCCTGCATCACAGCAGTAGTTACATGTTTGATGTAGGCTATTATCCCTCCTTCCTGGTCAGTGATACTTCACACACACACACAGACACACACACACACACACAGACACACATTACTTTCAGGCCTTTCTCTACCTTAAGCTTTCCCATGCCAGTTCTGTCCCATTTATGAGTATTTATGATTTTTCTATAAGGGATGTTTCATTTATTATTAAATCTGTTAGCAAATAGCACGGTCTTTATTCTAAACTGCCAAAATGAAAAAAAAAAAAAAAAAAAAAAAAATTTCATTTTTAAAAAGTTCATTAGTTGGCCGCTTCTCAGAGCACCTCTATTCTCTCCCACAGCAAGTAAGACCAGAGGGTTTCTCCTCCAATTCCTGGGAAACATTTCCTGGAGTGTCTCCCAATTTATTTTTTTCTACATATCACCTCAAGAGAAGAAAAGCAATCCCTGAGATCTTACACCAGCACCAGCACATTCATGAGATAGCTCTTGCAAAACCTCCTCCCCTCATCCCCATCCCACTTTTAACTCTAAGCAGAAGAGAAGCCCCTCAGTTTTACGGTTTCCTAAATTCAAGGCTCTTGAGTTCTTTTTCTTCGGGTCCCCTTTTTAAACAGACCAGAGCTTTATTTTTGGGATGATCCCTGCTGCACAGCCCTGGTGAGGAGCAGCACAGCTCAGCCCCACAGCTCCCTGCAAGCCCCCACCCAGCCTCTTTCCCCTGGAGACAAAACCCTTTAATATAACACAGGATTCAGCCTTATTTACCGTGCCAGTCTGATTCCCCTCACATCTCTGTCGGGGGTTAATCTCTCTTTTAACTCCTATCTGCTCTCTCTTTGTACGGCTTTAAATCCTCCTGTAAAAGCTTGAAATCTCAAGTGCTATGAAAGGCATCCCCCGCCGTGCCCATACCCCTCCCTGAGTCTATTTGCCTGTGTGCAGGGCTGTAGCTGCAATTTCTGCTCTTTTCCAGCTCCAGCCTTGCCCTCCAGAGCAGAAAAGAGAGCCGTGGTCACCTCAGGCAGCCCCAGTGGCACCTGCCTCTCTGCAGGACACAGACATTTCCCCTGTGGCTGCAGGGAGCAGCGATTTTGACAGTGCAGCACAAAGCCTGGGAGCACCAACTTCCAATAAAAATGGAAAGCCACTGCTACAAAGAGTTACCTGCCTGCAGTCCAAGTGTTTGAGAACTTGGTGACAGAATCAGCATGTGGGCAGTGGGGTTGAAGAAAGGAGGCACCCTATTTCCACACAATTTACAATTCGGGAATTACACAGCAGATGCTGAGCCCGGTTGGAGCTGCACACACCAGGCAGGGGTTATCTGGTACCCACTGAGCTGCAGTTCAGACAAGATATGCAGAAGTTGAACTCATCCATCAAATCACTCCTGCATTTCTTATTTCATTTCTTCTGGACTATCGACAACACTGTGAGCTGATCCTCAAGCGGGGAAGGAGGAAACTCCAGTCCAACCAACAGGTCACCAGGACAATTGCCTTCCCACTAACATTGCAGGGGTCAGGTAAGGCCTGCAGAGCCCTACCGTGCTCCTGGCAGAACATACACTGTTCTGCAATTCGGATTTAGCAGTTTCATGTGAAACAGACCCAAAATATTTTTGCCTGGCCTCTTGGAACAGCTTTGCTGGGATGCACCTGTGAAAGCATCAGCCAGACGGAGGCACCAGGGAATAAAGCCCACGGCACTTGACCCAGTCCTTGCACTTCTCAGGAGACTTTCACAAGCCCTTTACTACCCCAGATCTCTGCCACAGTGAGAGCTGGACACTGGACTCCCTTTGTGTCCATTACCTGGCGTGGGCTGCTGCCATGTCACACTATCCAGGGGTCCACACAAGGGAGACAATGCTCCAGCCACAGCGAGACCCAGAGCTGCCCCATGGAAAACACCGAGAGGAGGGGACTGACCATACCTTCAGTATTTAATTTATGATTTGGGCAAAGATCACCTCTGCCTGCTGCCTGCTCCCTGCTTTTGAGACATGTTTGGCAGCCTTGGGAGGGCCCATTCCTCTGCTCCGCTGCCCACAGCACATGCCTCTCTCACCTAGTGCTGTTCAGTTCTGTATGCTATTAAGTATAATGCCTGGGGTTTATTTAAATAAATAAATCGATAGATAAATAAATAGATAAATAAATACCTGTCACTCTTGCTCCGAGAATGGCACAGGAACAGGCGAGAGGCAGGATTGTAGAAAGAGCAAAGAAAGCTTTGTTCCAAAGAACCGCGTGGTTTATATAGAGTGATGCGATACATTCTATTTCATTGGCTAACTAACAAAAACACCTTCCTCACACACCGTCCTTGAGAAGAACAGAAAGACAAAGCAGAAAAAAAACACCTGCAGATTGTTTATACTAACAAGTTATCACATCCTTACAACTCCCTGAAAGTTCCCACAGGCCGCTGTGAGAAACGCTTGCTGTTTCTCTCTGTCCCATGGCATCCACAAATACCCACCAAAAAACACCACACAACAACAGCAACAAAACCAACACAAAACAAAAACCACCAAGAAATAGAACCTCACCAAACCCAAAAGCAATAAGAAACCTTACTTGGACTAGCAACTCCTAGCTTGTGCCCAGAACAACCCCAGCTGGTACAAAAGGGAAAGACAAGGGCCAAAGACACAAAGTCACACAAATATATCCATTGTGGTGATTTTCCTAATAGACTCAGCCCAGCATCACATGAAAACATGATGATCACATTGACAGGTCAAGCTGGTAAGAATTAAAATGGAGCTGCACACAAGAGAGGGAATATCTAACCAAAAGTACAGGCAAAGCTCCCAAAGGCTGGGTGTGGGGAGCTGGTGTTGCACTGTCACCATCCAAACTTCCTCCATGGAGCTGGCAACAACTAGTGGGTCACATTCAGGGGTCAGAGCATGAATCATGGACTCTCTAAGGTTGGAAAAGCCCTCTCAAGACCATGGAGTCCCAGCTGTGCCCCATTCCCACCTTGCCACCAATCCAGAGCACTCAGGGCCACATCCAGTCCTTGGACACCTCCAGGGATGGGGATTCCAGCACCTCCCTGGCAGCCCCTGCCAAGGCCTGAGCACCCTTTCCAGGGAGAAATTCCTGCTGTGCCCACCCTGAGCCTGCCCTGGCCCAGCCTGAGGCCGTTCCCTCTCCTCCTGTCCCTGTTCCCTGGGAGCACAGCCCGACCCCCCCGGCTGTCCCCTCCTGGCAGGAGCTGTGCAGAGCCACAAGGTCCCCCCTGAGCCTCCTTTTCTCCAGGCTCAGCCCCTTCCCAGCTCCCTCAGCCCCTCCTGGGGCTCCAGCCCCTTCCCAGCTCTGTTCCCTGCCCTGGACACGCTCCAGCCCCTCGTGTCCTTCTTGCCAAGAAGGGTCCGAGCTGTCCCCAGCTCAACCTCAGCAGTGCTGGCACCGAGCAGTGTGAAACATGTGCTGCTCAGGTCAGGCTGACTGCAGCAGAAATGCAGGTTTTCAAGAGGGAATTTTTGCCAGACTCCAGGCTCCTGCCCAGAGGGATGACACACAGGGAAATGAGAGCCAGGATGTGGGCACACAAGGCACCTTTTGTTCCTCTGCGAGAAAAGCCAGAATCAGCCAGGCCATCAGTGGCTATGCTGTCCCTCCATGTGACCACGGCTTTCAGGCTGCTCCCAGGAGGGTAAACACCTTCTGTGGCCCCCCAGCCCCACTGCACCTCTCCAGGACAGGACCCTGACCAGAGCAGGTGCCTGCACTGCCCTGCAGGCAATCCACATCCCAAGGCTTTCACTGCTTCCAACCCAGGGCCACTAATAATCACTAAATGATCCATCCCTCCACCTTCCCAACACCACTAACCATCACCACCACTAACAATCACTAAATGATCCATCCCTCCACCTTCCCAATACCACTAACCATCACCACCACTAACAATCACTAAATGATCCATCCCTCCACCTTCCCAACACCACTAACCATCACCACCACTAATAATCACTAAATGATCCATCCTTCCACCATCCCAACATTTGATTCCACTGCCTTCAGCAGCAGCACTTGGAGCAAACTGACTCGTTTTGTTAAACAAAATGCTGCTCATTTTGTTTAAAACAGCACTGTTCCAGTGAACTGAGTGTGTTTACTCCCACACCGGGTAGCTGGGGAGTTTCTAAAGAGCTGGTCACTATAAAAATTAGAGGATGTCACATATTAATTTTAATCACTTGCCTTTTTTTGTTGTTGTTGTTGTTTTTAAGCGGTTTCACATGCAAGTGCTGCAAAAACATCATTTTTGTGAAAAGCTCATATTTAAAGGGGAGATTTAACACACACTGAATCCACTGTAGGTGTTCAGGTGCTTTATGAAAAGTTCTGACTCAAAAAAGGGGTCAGGTGTTGTTACACAGCCTCTGCAGCCCCTTGTACAGCTCATCAATGATTCCTTCTTTTTTCTTTTTTTTTCCTTTTTTTTTCTTTTTCTTCCTTTTAAATTGGCCTTTTCTGATGACAGGACAAAAGCAAACACCGAATGCCACACAGTCACCTGTGAAGTTGCTTCCTGTCCCATCTCTTGGGCACTGAGGTTGAGGCAGTGGGAAAGCACAGGAGAAAGTCACTAACACTTGTACCCACTGACTGCCTTACACTCTGCCCTGGCACCCTGTCTCTGCATGGAAAGCTCAGAAATAAAATCTAATTACCTCCAATTTTTCTCATTTAACACAGAGTCTTAAGTTTTGTGCCCTTTTCCCCTGCCATCCACTCAATCCCATTCAATCCCCTTCACTGTGCTTTCCCTGTGTGCTCTGGGCCACTAATGGACATAAAATATTCAAAAACCCCCAGGACTGGCCAGACTGTTTTCCTGCAAGTTTGACCTTCTGAGACGGCAGCCTTGAGCTTTATTCCTGATCTATAAGGCTGCACCAGACATAATACAATTGTTTAAAAGCTGAACTGCAAAACAAGTGATATCTTTGCACCAGTTTAGGTTTAACAAGCCACATCCCATCTCACCCTAAAGCTAAAGCGGAGCTGCAGACATGAAGCATCCCACAGTCAGCATTTCAGCTGAAAAAGGGCAAAAAGGAGTCCTTTTCAATGCCCTTTATCCATCACCCAGGAGCTATGCCGTCCACCCCCCCTGCCCCAGCAGCTCCTCCACTCCCCTTGGAGCACCGTGGAGGGAAAAGCTTGGATCAAGCTGCAGAGAGCACAACACCCACCCAGGAGCACTCAGAGACTTAAAACTCAGTGTGCCACATTTTCAGGCACATTTCAAATAACCAGGTAGATTCCTATAATCCGTGTCCCAATCTCCTCTCAGCCCTGTCTGAAACCCCCTTTTGTACCCAAGCCTGCAATTGCAATAATAACAGCCCAAAACAGAGAGCACCAGGGGAGCACTGAGCAGTGAGCACCTTGCCTAAGAGCTCTGAAAGTGGTTATTTTCCTGTCCCCTTGAAAACAGCAGTCTGAACCACCCAGAGACAGCAGTTATCCTTTATGAGTTGCTGTCAAAAGCAGCTTTATTCTGATAAGGAGGGAAGCAGAGACAAGCATTGCTAGCTAGAGCTGTTATCCCACTGCCTGCAAGATTCCTGAGGGATGTGGGAGAGAACAGCACCTAGCAAACTTCATCACCTGAAGTTTGTCTCTACACAAACTTCAGCAGAAAAGTGAGTTGCAGCCTTGTGTTTTAGACACTTGCCCTGGAAAACCCACAGGTCCTGTCCACACAGGTCAACAAAACCCTGCTATCTTCTAAAAAGAGCCTGCAGCTTGCTGCTCAGTGTGGAATCACACAAGGACAAAATCCTAAGCCTTCCTCTTTCTGCAGGCAGCTCCCCAAATTCTGGAACTCTTCTCAAAGAGGCTTTGCCCAGAGCACAGCACTTGCAGGAGTGAACTGCAGGCTGGGCTCAGCTTGGATGCCATCCATCCGATCTCTGGCCATGGCAGTGCTCCTCCAGATGCATTTCTAGATTGAAATCCAGCTCATTTTTATTAGAAATGCATCCTATCTCACCACCAAAACCCAGAGAAAGCAGAAAGAAAGAGCCTTGGAAAATGGTTCAGTGCTTACTTTTGCTATTAAAAGCCAATGCTGCACAAAAATCTCAGCTAATTCACAAGCAAACAAAAACACACTGTGTGAGTCCTGACAACTATAATAAAATGATCCCTGGTACAACAATTTTTAGTTTCCTCTCCAGTTCTCTTTTGGATCATGACTTATTTCTTAGGAACAAAATCCTACATTTGTCCCCAGCAACACAAGAAGCACAGAAATAAATAAAACTCTCACCATATCCATCTGGTGAAGACACTGCTTTTAGGGATCTATAAATATCTCCAAATATCTGCCAGTTACCACCTAATCCAAAAATCACAATATCTCCATAAAGCAACAACTAACATTATCTTCTGGATTTAGTTTGATTATCTCACCGAATTATCTGAAATGTGGTTTCCTCTAAGCTATTAAACATGACATTTGCACAGTGGTTCGAATTTCTTCCAGGAAACTCATCCAAGAAGCAACAAGAGAGGGATCCCCCTGAGTTCCTGAGGGCCACAGGGATCCCCATCAGCCCAGCAGCCTGGGTGCAGTACTGGGATCAAGGCAGAATTAATCAGAAATACCTGACCTCCAGCACGCTCCCTTTCACCACTTTGCTTTCACTGAGTATCTGGAGCATTTAATGGCATCTTTGCTCGCTTCTGACCCAAACCCCCGTGGCTGGAACCCCCTGACCTGGCCATCTGCTTGTAGGCTTCCTCGGCCACGGCGAAGATGTGGGGGTCCATGTCCCCCATGTTCTGGCCGCTGTAGGCGTAGATGACATCCTGCTCGTAGATTGGCAGCTGCTCATAGGGGTTGATGGCCACCAGCACGATACCTGAGGGCAGACAGACAGGAGGTAAGTCACAAACCAAGCAGGGGGTCGATATTTCAGGGTTTTCAGGGCTTGTCTTAGTTCCTTCGGTAAGGTTTTTGAAATGCAGTGATTGAGAGTTAACAAAGGAAGTGAATGGGGAAGGGCTCGTAATTCTTATCTCGGCATCCCCTTCAACAGCAAGGCAGTAAGCCCCTGTACAGCTACAAAGGAGATGCACAAAGCTGGTGAGAAGAGCAAAAACATACAATAATCTCCATTGTGTGAAGACAGGCTTTGCAGGAGGGGTGAGGAGAGATCAACACAGCCTGAGCCAGCACTACAGAAAAGCAATTCCTGTGCAACCAAAGCTCTGCTAGACCCAAACAAACATCCCGGGTCTTCCCCTGGCCTGGGTTGTGAGTAAAAACTCCCAGCAAAGAATGTGCCCAAATCAAACTGAAATACATAAATCACAGGGAAGGAATGCCAGAGCATGCTTTGAGGCTTTCATATCTGCCTCCTCTTCAGCTCTGGGCACTGAGCTGGGAGCTAATGAGAGGCCCAGACACACAGGGAGCTGCTCTGCACCCAACCTCCACCTCTGAGGAGTTTTGGGTCGGGCAGGCCTCAGCTGTCCCTGCAAGGAGCCCCAGGAGCACCGGGCTGGGGAGCCAGCACTGCACACCTGGGTGTGGGGCCAGCACTGTGCTCCTGGCTGTGGGGCCAGTGTCACACTCCTGCCTGTGGGGCCAGCACTGTGCTCCTGGCTCTGGGGCCAGTGTTGTACACCTGGCTGTGGGGCCAGCACTGTGCTCCTGGCTCTGGGGCCAGTGTTGTACACCTGGCTGTGGGGCCAGTGTCACACTCCTGGCTCTGGGGCCAGTGTCACACTCCTGCCTCTGGGGCCAGTGTTGTACACCTGGCTGTGGGGCCAGTGTCACACTCCTGGCTCTAGGGCCAGTGTCACACTCCTGGCTGTGGGGTCAGTGTCACACTCCTGGCTGTGGGGCCAGTGTCACACTCCTAGCTCTGGAGCCAGTGTCACACTCCTGGCTCTGGGGCCAGTCCCGTGCTCCCAGCCCAGCCAGCCCAGGGCTCGGGCACACTCCCACTACAGGAGCACAGGAGCTCTCAGCTTGCAGCAAACACCAGGAAAGGCAAAGGTCAGTGACTGTCCCAGCTCCTGCCCCTGCAGGACATTGGCCCAGCTGCCTCACCTCCCCGAGCCCTGCTCCTGCCTGCTTGCTTCCCGCTTCTGCTCAGGTCACACGCCAATTTTCCCTGACTCACCAAAACCAAGAAGCAAACCAAGCTGAAGGGCTCTGCTCTTTTCAGACAAGCACCTTCCTGCCTTTCTCAGCACTTTATAACCAAAGCACGAGGCATGCTGCAGCCAGGCAGAGCTTTGCAACTGAACCTACACAGTCCAGACGCCTGCATCTCCATTATTACTGCGCTCCTGACCATCAGGAGCCTTCATGAGAAGCTACCCTCACAAAACCTCACTGATTTTGGGTGACAGCAGGCACCTGTGCAGGTGCAAAAGGCTGCAAGTTATGCCAGTAATCCAACCCTACACATCATTAAATACTGAAAGTTAACATTACTAAGAGCCACATTGGCTACATATTTCTAGGGTGCTGTTTTAAAAAGCCATCCCCTCCTGCCAGTTATTTCCTCTGCAACCCCAAACTGCAAAGCAGTCACAGCTGTACACACCAGCTTTAACAGGACACAGGGAATGGCTTCCCACTGACAGAGGGCAGGGCTAAATGGGATATTGGGAAGGAATTGCTGGCTGGCAGGGTGGGCAGGCCCTGGCCCAGGGTGCCCAGAGCAGCTGTGGCTGCCCCTGGATCCCTGGCAGTGTCCAAGGCCAGGCTGGATGGGGCTTGGAGCAACCTGGGACAGTGGAAGGGTCCCTGCCTGTGGCAGGGGATTGGAACAAGATGATTCTTAAAACCCCTTCCAACCCAAACAGGTCTGGGATTCTATGAATTGCCTTCTTTCCTTTCTTCTTAATTTTTCAAGCTGCAACTTGTTGCTGTCCACCCACAAGTAACTGCTGTCCTGAATATCTTTGGCAAGGCACCCTCCTCAAAAATCACAAACCCAAGTTCACACCTGCCCTCCTCCTGCTCTGAATTTGGGAGTTAGATAATTCCTAAAGCCATGAAGAAAAGGAAGGAAATGGCAGCGCTGGAAGGATTTTTGCATTTTTTCTGGAGGAAAACCTGCAACAGACATTCCTCAGTAGTACCTCTCTGTCTGGCATGCTGCTGTTCACTTGTTTTTTAAGTCCTACTACTTGAGTCCTACCCCTACTTTAAGTCCTACTTGAGTCCTACCCCTACTTTAAGTCCTACCCCACCCCTTGGGGGCTGCCAAGCACATGCAAGGCTGGCCTCAAACTCATCTGACAAGATGTTCCCACCAAGAGCAGATGGACCATGAGCTCAGCAAGGCCACAGTGCTCACTAGCCCTCAAAAACCACCTCTTTTACACATGCTCATGCCTCCCACCCACCCTAACCCACTGCCCCCAGGATTTCCTCTGGTTGATGGTCTCAAGGGGTTTCTCTGTGGCCCCACAACCTTTCGGGAGCTGAAGGTGTGCTCTGGACACTCACCACAGTAGGTGTAGATGTGGTTGGACTCGAGGAACCTGACTTTGAGGTTGTGCAGGACCGCAGGCTCGTGCAGGTAGCTCAGGGCTGTCAGGTCATTCTGCCCCACCAGGATGTCTGGGTTCCGTAGGAAGGGCAGCTCGCTCCCTGGGAGGTCGAGGGGATATTCGTAGAGCTGAGGAGACACACGAGGAGCACAAAAAAACAACAGCCCCTTTAATGGCTTGTAACTTTTCCAGGCATAACTCCTGCTAGTGTTAAACGCTTACGTGCCCTGCTCTGCATTAAACTAAAAGCCTCTTGATGATAAATGCTCTAGGGACTTGCATGACAGATGCCAGGTCACCCCTCTGGTGACGGCTTTGAGCTGACCATCACATGGTCCTGGTGGACACTGATGGTCCACAAGGACCAAACTGGCCACGCCTGAGTCATCTTCAGCCTTGGGACAAACAGCCTTCAGCCAGCTCTGAGCAGTGACTGGCAGCTGCAGAAACCCACAGCTTCACCTGATCTAAGCATCTTCCTGCTCTTGGAAAAGCAGCCCCATTCCAAATTAGACCAGGCTCTTATCATTAGAGCCATTTCTCAGCTCATTTTAAATTCAATTTACTTTCATACCTGAAACCTGGCACCCCTTGAGGCAGAGAGGACAGGGAGACAGGGAGAAGTCCCTGCTGCTGAAGTGTCTGAGGAGCCAGGTTACGCTGCTGAAGTTGGCATATGGGCAGCCTTGTGCTATTTTTGACTCGTCCCCAAATGAGCAACAGGGCCATCAACTAAAGAAATTTTTTTTTTTTTTTTTTTTTTTTTTTTTTTTTTTTTTTCTTTAGAGGGGAAAAAAAACATTACCAGTGATACTGCCTCAGAAAGGAGGCCTAGTGATCAGCTCCCATCAGAGGGGAGGAATCCCAACTTCCAAGCAAAACCCCTGTCACTGCACTGGATCCCTGCCCGTGCAAACAGCACAAGGAAGGCTGACCCAAGTGCACAACGACAGGCTCCCTCAGCGTGTCTGACAACCTCAGGCTGGTTTTATCCTCCAGTTCCACGTTGTCAATGCCAATTTTCAAGAGTTTGCACTCGGTCTCGCATCTTAATGGCAAACACACCAGGGATGCCCTGTGATATTTAACAGTCAGCTCTTCATTGTGAGGGAGCACTCCTGCATACAGAGCAGAGCCAGAAAGCACAAAACCCGTGAAGACACTTAAAGCACAAGGACAAAAGGAAGCACTGAGCAGCTGGGTAATGCATGTTGGTTGTCAGGAACAAAAGGCTTTCTACAGCTTTGAATCCCCTGAAGGTATGTGTGCTGGGTATCTCCAAACTGATGCACACAAGTGCTGCTCCCCTTTGCTAGAGCACTTCAGACCAACATGACACAGATCCAGGCAGGACTTCATACAGGAAAGCATCAAACAAGGCACTCCCAGAGACCTCAAGGTCTCTTGCACAACCCCAAAATGAGATGTTCCATGTTTCACCATGACTGTGACATGCTTATTAAGCTACTACCTACAACACCTCATAATCCTTTCATCACCTTGTACTTTAATGTTGCTGATCCTGAACTCAGCTGCACTAAACGATTTGACCTTGCAGGGCTCCTCAGTGCCTTTAATTTCCAGGGAAATATCCAGATTAAAGAGGAAAAAAATAATTCCTGCCCAAGTACTAAAACTGCAGGAGATCTCAGCCAGGAAGGGAGGATGAGGGTTGTAGCACTCAGCAATAGGAGCAGGTGTGTCAGGACCCAGGACATTCCTCTGGCTGCCCTGGGTGATTCAAGACCCTGGCAAGGGGCTCAGAGACCTTGGCATGGAGTCAAAAACACCTGTGCCTTCGATTTTAGCCCATGGGAAAAATTACCAACTTTGTGTGCAGATTTACAAGCCACAAGAGTTTGAGGAGAATGATAGTCACAGAGTGAAAAAGCAGAATTTTGGGGTTTTAGAATGGTGTTCAAGAGGCAAGATGGAGGAATCTGGGTGTGCCCTGTCCTTCTTCTCCTTCTTCTTGTCCTCCATCTTCTGCTGGGATGGTGACACTTTTGGATTGGTTTAGAGTAGAGACAGACTAACATAGGTGATAGCTATTGGAAAATGATTGTAAATAAAGTACATGTAGTTCTTAGTATAAAAATTAACACCACCCCAAGGGCAGGCGCTGTGCCACAACCCAACCTGCTGGACAGATCTCAGCAGGTCAGAGAAAGAATGTTATAGATAAGGAAAAATAAAACAACCTTGAAAAGCAGAACCAACAAATCTCAACTTCTTCAGTTGTGGGACTGGAAAAAAAAGATTTTCTAATACCTCGGGTTCATCACAGCAACAGAAACCCAAGACAGGTGTACTTTGGCAGCCTGAGCACAAGGGGAAGAAAGGAGCTCCTGTGGGTGAGATGGGCACCCAGGCACCCATCAGTGACCAGCCCAGCTCCAGCAGCACAAGGACGTGGAGCTGCTGCAGCCAGTGCAGAGGAGGCACGGAGATGCTAATGATGATTCTGTGCCTGGTGCTTCCAAGGGATCACAAAGTGGCATCTGTGCATCTCCTCAGCCAGATTTATCACTGTGGAAGGTAAAAAGGCATCAAGCATCCTCCATCCTTTATCCTCCCCAGAAAGCTGCCCTGTGCTGGAAGAACTAACTGGGCAGGACAACAAAAGCAGCTGAGGCTGAGCCAGGAAGAAGCAACAGCACCGAGCACTGGGTGCAGACCCCAACATCAACAACATTCTCTGCAAACCTGGCACACTCACACACTGCCAACAGCCCGAGCCTGAGCTGCTCTGAAAGAAAAACTGCTTTGACAAACTACCTAATCAACCACAGCTCATTCCTGTTCTCCATCTTCCATCAGGCAGTATGGTGGAAAATGCTCCCCACAGTGGGAAAGGTCTGGCTTGGAGAGGATGGGAATTACTCGCCCTGCTGGGCACATGTGAATCTGTACTGCGTGGTCTCTACTAACTCTTACAGGCAACTGAGCAGATCACACTCTACACAGCTCAGGAAACCCCACCTGCTCAATGAAGAAAGATGGTTTAGGTGCAATTCTTCATAAAAAATGAATTTATTCTTCCCGCTACAGCAGGCAGCTCGTGGTGGGCACACAGCATGGCTGCTCCCTTCCCATAAAGTGAATTTGCAGCTGATGCAAATGCCGTGGTTAACTTCATCTGCAATTCCCTGCTGTCACCCAACGTCCCACCCCATGAGGTTTTGTGTGGAACAGAGAGCAGCTGCTCCTCCCAGCCTGTGTCCTCCTCTGGGGGTGATTAATTGCTGGCTGTACACACGCTACAGCCCGGGCTGTTTGCGCATTTGGAACCAGCGCTGGCTAGAAAACATCTACATTTAAATGAGTTTTGTGTTTTTCCCTTTTAAAAGCTTTTCTTACTTAAAAATGAAGCAGAGAAAAAAGGGGTTTACGTAAGAGTGTGCTCAGAGAGAAAAGCTAAGGCGTGGAGAAAGCTGTTGCACAGCAGTCACCTCCGAGCCATGTGTGGGTTTTCCATCAGTACCCGAGGATGAGTGGATGCCACCAGCCGTGCTCTCCACAATTTGTTCGGCAGCAAAAAGCACAAACTGGCATTTCTGACACGCTGCTGCTATTAAAAACAAATACATCCTGGTATCACAGACTATTACCAGTTTGCCAGGAGATCAAAAGAGATGATGGAGGTCAAGGGCTTTTCTTGCAACCTACTGTAACACAAGTGTCTAGGGAGGGAGCAGGCAGGGAAAAGCTGGAAGTGTTGAGGCAATAAAACACATTTTAAACCACTTCACAGAAATTATGAAATGGCTCAGGCTTCTTCACACATTAATTTGAAGCTTTAAATTGCTAAAAAAGAATAATGACATTCAAAAGCTTACAGTTTCATCTTCAAGTTTCAGCTGGAGGCTTTTATCTCCCTCTTTGTAATCCTTGATAATTTCTGCCGATCTCCAAACTTCATCAGGGTCAGGAATCCAAACCCTAGTGTACTGGAGAGGTGAAAAAGAAAAGAAAGAAAAAGTTTAAACGTGATAAAACCTCAGGAAATTGAATGAGAAATAAATTAATTCTCCGTTAGTACAGTCTCACATTCATTGTAAAGTCAATGCAGCTAAACCATTTATTTTAGTAGAAGAAAAAATAAATCCAGTTTTGGTTCTTGGGGTAAATTACAGACCAGAAGTCTAATTTTCAGTCTAATTTTCTCCTGGACAAAGTGTACACTGGCTCGTTACCAATCTAACAAAGCAGGATAAAGTCCCAAGGTAAATGTGGAATTTAATTTCCCTGGGAGAACAAAAAAAGAAGGCTCTTACAAAATAACACAATTCACCCCCAGCAGTCCCTACACCAAAGTGTGTTCATTTTGCTCAAAACAAGGCAGTTTGGTCCCCACAGAGCAAGGCCTGACCCACACCCACAGCCACAGGCAGAGGCAGGGAAATGAGGGCACCAAAGCCAACTCCTTCAGCTGGAGGTGAACACAAAACAGGCTCCAAGAACATGCCTGGATTTAAACGAATTCATGAATTTGGTTAAATTTAACCTTTTTCTTTTTGCACCTACAAAGCTGGGACCACCAAGGGGGAAGCCCCAGGGCAGACCTGTGCAGCCCAGCCCAGGTGCCCGTGAGGGTTTTGGCTGTCGGACTCACGGAGCCAGCCTGGTGCTGGACTCCTCCAGCCCACAGAGCCCACAGGAGCCCTCCAACACCCAGGGATTTTCTGGCCCTTTGGGGCTGCTCTCCCCTCTTCCTCCTGCTGGTTGAAATGAGAGCTACAGAAACTTACTCTTACTCAAAGCACCAGGAAATCCCAGCCAGCCCAAGTGACAGCAGCACCAGAGCCCCAAAAGTGGTTTTGGCCTTCATTTGAAAGCAAACCCCAGCACAAAATGTCCAAGTAACACTTCGTGGCAACCAACGAGTTAACACAGCAGCAGCCACCACCTGACAGGCCACTTTGCAGCTGAAAAGCAATAGATTTTTATACGTTATCACACGTAATTATTTTTAGAGCTGCTCAATAGCTACAGCAGCAGGAACCTTTAGATGTTAATGGAGCCACACAATCATATTCCCAGAACAACAGTTTTACCAGGGAGTGAGGGAAAAGATGTGAAAACTAGAATTTTCTCAGCACACCAGCTCTAGCACCTCATGAGCCTTCAGTGCTCTCCCTGCCATGAAGAAAGGAGGCTGCAGTGGGAAAGGGGCTGGTTGGGACCCCTGCCAGCCCCACCACTGTGGATTCATCCAGTGCCAGCTCTCTGCTGGCAAAAAGTGAGATTCAGACACACTCAAGAAGTGCCCAGAATAGCCAAGGATCAGGATGTACCCAGCTCAGGGCAGCTTCAAACACAAGGTGTTGCTGGTCTTGGCAGCCCTGCAGATGTTCCACCTGCACAAGGGGCTGGGCTGAGCCCCAGACCTGCCTGGGCTGGTGGCTGCAGACAGGGACACTGACCCCGGAGCAGCCTGAAATGGGGTGCCTGTCACCGCTTTGAGGGTGACACCTGGGTACAGCTCCAGCAGCAGCAAGAGGTCCCATGGGCCACCACCCTCAGCAATTTGTCACCAGCCACGGCCAGGAGCCACCCAGATGTGACAGGAGGGTGACAGATCTCAGCACCCACTGCCCACAGCCAGGTGGTGGGAGGCTCCACACCCCGCCAGCCACCCTGACCACAGCACTACAGAGTTATAGTAGTAGTAGTAATAATAATAATAATAATAATAATAGCTGATTTTCCCAGACTTTGTGCACACACACCCATGTGCAAGGAGCCACACAGGACAGAATGCACCACTCAGGACAGAATGCACCATGCAGGACAGAACACACCACAGGACAGAATGCACCATGCAGGACAGAACGCACCATGCAGGACAGAACGCACCATGCAGGACAGAATGCACCACTCAGGACAGAATGCACCACTCAGGACAGAATGCACCATGCAGGACAGAATGCACCACTCAGGACAGAACACACCATGCAGTACAGAATGCACCACTCAGGACAGAATGCACCATGCAGGACAGAATGCACCACTCAGGACAGAACACACCATGCAGGACAGAATGCACCACTCAGGACAGAACACACCATGCAGTACAGAATGCACCACTCAGGACAGAATGCACCATGCAGGACAGAATGCACCACTCAGGACAGAACACACCATGCAGGACAGAATGCACCACTCAGGACAGAACACACCATGCAGGACAGAACACACCACTCAGGACAGAACACACCATGCAGGGCAGAACACACCACTCAGGACAGAACGCACCACAGGACAGAATGCACCACTCAGGACAGATATATTTGCAAGGCCCCAGGAGCCCCGGGACAACCCTGGCTGGCAGATCCCAGATGTGGCCATGCACTCCCCCAGTGAGTGCTGCCCACCCTGCTGCAGAGGCAGGGGCTGTTAGCACAGGCTGCTATGGATGCAGCTCCCCAAGCATCGCCAATGCTGTCCTGTCGTGATACACACACGTCCCGAGAGGGGAGCACCACTCATCCTGCTGTGCTTCTCCACCATCCTCCCGGCAGGGCAGGACACACAAACCCCCATCCGAGCCCTCCCTTGCAGCCATAAATCCCAGATATGTGGTTTATCAACCACAAGCACTTTGTCACGGGTACATCTTCACGAGGCCAGCTTTAGTCAGAACGTGAGGAGGCTTGGCAGCCCTCGGTGGGGTCACGCTGGGCTCACCACCCTCACCTCCCCTGCATTCCCTGCCTCTGACCTCTGCAACCTGCTCCCAAAACTGCCTCACACCCCCTCTTTCTGACAAACCAACCCACTCGGGTGAGAGTCACAGTGTCACCAAAACCAGGGCAGGTGGGTGGGGAGAGCATCCCTGTGAGATGCTGCTTCCAATAATCACATTCCCAGCATCATTTTACCACTCCACGAGCCTTGTCCAGGCTTCCTGAGAGCTTTAACAGCCTCTTGATCTGCCGGAGGAGCTTGTTCTAAGGGAGAGGGCACACAGGCCCATCTCAAAGCACTGAAGGGAATGAAGGATTAACTTGACTTTGGGCTCAGGAGACACAACCCTGGCAAAGCCACTCAACCTCCAGACACTCCAGGGTTGCCATACATTTTCTCTTTCTTAAATTTGTTTTTTAAGAAAAAGATTCCTTCAGTCCTTGAGGATGCCTTTAAACAAAATGCTAAAATTAACTAGAAATAGCTCTGCATGCTCAGCCTCTAAAAATAAAAATGTTTTTAAAAATCTGGTTTACTTTGTGATTTTTTTTAACCAGATCCCCAATAAAACTAAAGTCATTCAGTGCTCTCACTGCCTCTTGCATTATTCTACACAGCTTAAGCAGGAGCTTAATAAATTCAATCCCCACCTCCTGATTTGATTTAGATTTTAGCAGGCTGCCGCTGCAGATGCAGATTAAAACCAACATTAAATTTGAAGAGGCAGTCTTGTTTTACTGTTTCAAAGCCCTCAGTGCTGGCCAAAGGCACTCCCAGCAAGCTCTGGGCAACGTGCTCCATCTCAGCGAGGAGAGATGCAGGTCTGCAGGCAAGGAGTTACAACTCCGTGGACAGAGCATCATTTTCATTACATTAAGAAAATTGTATGATCTTCCATTAAGTAAAAAAATATCAAAAACTAGCAATCTCAGCTTCGTCTGGGCCGTTTGGCTGTTGCCAGTCTTCACTTCGAGCTGGACATCAGCAAATCCATCTTTATTATTACTGGGTTTTAATCCCCTGAGTTATTTCAGGAATGCCAACACTCACAGCTGACCGCGGGAAGTTTTCATTGCTCCTGGGTCAAGGGCATTTTTCCAGGGGCATCCTTCCAACAAACTGCAGATAGAGGGAGGGCACAGCAGCAAAAATACTTGAAATTAAATAGCAGCAACCACCTCACCACTGGGAATTCAGTAACAGAGGTGAGGACATGGTATGTCATGACAAAGGATCTTCCACACAGGTTAAACAAATCCTATGAAAGGACTTCAGCTGAAAACAGAAAGAGTGATTTTAAAAAAAAAAAAATCAAAGGTGAATGCAAAAATGTTGCCTAGAACAAGGTGGAAATCAGGACAAATCTCTGTATATTTTTCTCTGTAAAGCAAGCACACTTCTACTTTTCTCCCTTTGCAGTGGGCTTATTTCTAACCTCATTCTATATTGTTCTGTGTCCAGTATTGCTGGATGCCTTCAAAAAGGACAAAAAATACACGCAAAAGAAAAACCAGCACAAATGTCAGCCCTGGTTTCCCGAGAATTATATATTATATATATATTTACACACACAGCATGTGAATGGTTAAGCAGCTTACACTCAAACACACCAATAACCATCTTCCAGCTCTCACTCACAAGCCATCTATTACTGAAACTGAGGTTTTCCCAAACTCTGCTCAAGTAAGAGGAAAGTACAAGCTGCATGTGGAATTGAAAGTGACACACTCAGGGGGTCATTTTTCTGTTCCCTATTTTCCTTTTTAAACTAGTATTGAAGATCACTCCCCAGAGATAATTTGAAGAGGCTCTTCCAGAAATAAAATAAATAAATAAATAAATAAACAGAGGACTTTACTTGCAGCCCCTGTCTGGATGTCCCCAGCTTCTCTCTCAGCCTCTGTGCTAAACCAAACAAACTTCTCTTTGTTAATTTTCATTGATACAGACCTGGGCTGAGCCAGCACAGGTGGTGTGGGCCACGCTCTGCCATTGTGCCCAAGGCAGCGGGGTCCCACAGGTGCCTGTGCAAGGAGCAACTCTGCTGTGGTTGATGTGTTTGTGTGTGCAAATCAGCAGCACCCGTGGGTGCTGGGAAGAGCCACTGGATGCGTGCTGGCAGGAGGGGGACATGGAAAGGTGAAGAATCGAGTTTCCTGGGCTGCTGGGGTCCACTCTGGCTAGCTACAGACCCTTGCCCACACGATAATTCATAGATGAAGGTAAAAGATTGAGAAGTGCTCCTCTCCACGTGGGAAACGTTGTCCTTTATTCCAAGACACACATCAGGCAGACAAACCCGTGGGAGGAAAGAGAGAGCTCCCTCATGGCAGGGAGCTTTTATACCCCGGGATGGGGACAGAGGGAGAGTCCACAGCCAGTGGGACACCAGTGAGGAGTGTGAGGGGAGGGGTGACCCAGGGCAGAGACCCCCGGGGGTACTGGGGTGGGTGGGGGAAAGACCAGGAGATGGGGAGAGGGATAACAAACCACATGATGTAACATAAGCTATACAGTGCAACACAAAACAATTCTGTGCAAATTCCCAATCACCCCGTGCAAGAGAACAATGAAACTGGTGCACCACAACAGAAAGGGACCTCTCCTGGGTGCCCTGCCGCCTTAAAGTTCCCTTCTGCCCCGCTTGGCAGTGACTCGGGAGAAAAATCTTCTTCACCCGTGACGCAGCAAAATATCTTCATTACGGGGCTTGTGGATCATTACCTTTTTTATTATTATTTACATTACTGAAAACCGAGGCAGATGGCAAACCATAATCCTCCCTTTCCCATCCTCCGAGTGAGACTTTCATCCCAGGAGCAGCTTCTCTTCTGCCCGACAGACAAGCCAAGCTCAGACTGGGGTCAGGGCTGCCTAAGCTGTGCCGTGGCAGCAGGACCTGCTGACCCCGGTGTCTCAGCCTGGGCTGGCTTCTCTGCCTGCTGCCGGGCACCACCAGCTGGCACACCCTGACAGGGCACAGGACGGGGTGGCAGAGGGCGTCCCTGCCTGCTGCAGCGTGGGCAGGGCTGTCCCAGGGTTGTGCATCTCTCCCCTGCCCGGTGCCTGATGCTGGGGGAGTGGAAAACTCAAATCCAGCGTCCCCAGTGCGAGTCCAGAGGGGATCCACTCAAAACAGGGACCTCTAGTAGCAAAAGACCAACTTCTTCCTCACCCTAAATCCCCACAAACACCAAAAGGACTAGCAATTCATCATTTCAACTCCAAATGGGGGACACACACTACAACAGCATCATGCTCTAGGGATGGGGGAAAAGATAAATAGTGTTTTACTTCTTAAAAAGTACAAAACCATCATTTTGAGCTACAGAATGAAAGTGCTAACCTGCTGAGGGTGTTAAATGTAAAGGGAAAGACAGTGGCACTCTGCAGGAGCATCTCTAATTCCTCAACATGAGAACGAGCAAATTGAGTGTTTCCCAGGGCTGATAAAAATGTACAAAAACAAAGAGCAGAGCCAAGGAAGATGGGCATTATCTGCACCACCCCTCATATTCCCTATCATCCTCATGCTAGTGGAGATGGACTCTGGACAAACACACAAATGCACACCCAGACGACGCCTCCTTTAAGGCAGGGCTCCTAAATTTTGGGGAGCACCTCTCCATCCCCGAACACTGCAGGGGCCCCTGAATTTCAGCAAACCATGTGCTTCACGATGCCTTCGAGGCACAGGGATATTCTCCTCTCCCTCTGAAGAGCTGATGTATGGCTCCAAGTCTCCCAGCAGCACTAAATCTGCTCTGTTTCTCCTTGGGTAATTTTATTCCCCTGCCCAAATTAACTCCGACGATGATTTGCATAAAGTGTCACAGCAGCTGAGCAGTGCTTGGACAAGCAGCATCTGCAGCATTTATCCACTGGCTCATTAGAAGCATTTCTAATGAAGGGGCATTTAAATGGCTTCAGTTCATCATTGCACCAACCCCATGTCACCAAAGGCAGACAGAAAACTGGCACGAGCACAGGGGGGCTGCAGGCGAGCCCTAACACCAGGACAGAAACACTGGGGGTACCCCGAAGGCTTTTCTTTAATTAGCTGTGGTTTTCAGGACGATTTCCAAGACTAATCAATAGTCTTACACGTAACTGACAGCCAACAACTCGTGTATTCCCAACATCTCCCCACCACTTCTGTGGCATCTCGGCGTCGCTCATTACTGCAGGTTTAATTAAGAGTGACAAGTTCAGCGTCAAGGTCTTGAGTGCACACACAGCCCTGCTCTCGCTGCAAAATTCCTCTTCCAGTAAGTCATCAGACGCTGCAGAAGTAGGTAAAGCCCCAGGTGCTTTGGGACAGTGCAAACAAACAATCTGGTGTTCAGCTGGGGCAAAAAAGGCAATATGTCCCTGGCTGGGGAGCCACTGCCTCGTGGGCTGTGACACCACGATTTGCTCCTGGCAGCGCAGCAACTTCTGGTTTCACTTTGTTTCTCTACCCTTTAAAAAGCAAGGAAACCAAAGGCGGGTCAGCAAGGTTCGAGGCACAGGGGATGTGCACTGTCACCTGCACCACCCCAAGACACAGCTGAGAGCAGCCCCAGGTGTGGCAGGGGAGAGCTGGGCCGGGTTAAGGGAGCTGGCAGCATTCAGGGCTGTCTCTGCAGTCCCCTCCAGCCGGGACCAGGCTGAGCACAGCAGCCCTTTGCTCTGGGAGCTCTGAAGCAGCACTGCCAGGGCTGGGAGCTGGGAGATGGGAGATGGGAGATGGGAGCTGGGAGCTGGGAGCTGGGAGATGGGAGATGGGAGCTGGGAGATGGGAGATGGGAGATGGGAGATGGGAGCTGGGAGATGGGAGATGGGAGATGGGAGATGGGAGCTGGGAGCTGGGAGATGGGAGACGAGAGCTGGGAGATGGGAGACGGGAGCTGGGAGATGGGAGATGGGAGATGGGAGACGGGAGCTGGGAGATGGGAGACGGGAGCTGGGAGATGGGAGACGAGAGCTGGGAGATGGGAGACGGGAGCTGGGAGATGGGAGCTGGGAGCAGCCTGGCGAGACACAGCGTGCGAGGCTGGGCTCTTCCCTCTGCTAAGGGGCTAAACCCGCACTTACAGCATGTGCTGACCCTGCAAAGCCCTCCAAAACTTGGTGTTCACTGGGAGTAGAGCAGCTCCAAGAGATGCTGTTATGAGTAGAAAAGTTGTCCATTTTTTTTTTTTTAAGTTGCAGAGTTAACAAGTTAAACCAGTTGCTGCTAAGTTGGAGTTTTAACTATTTGTTGTTAATAACTTCATGTTGTAATCACCTGTTGTTAATAGTTTTTCTTTAATTACCTGCTGTTGATGGTTAGAAATCCCTCTCAGTCGGGTATCCCCCTGCTGCTCCCTGGAAAATGACACCCGGGACTGTGAGGAGGAGGTGACATCGAAGCTAGTATGCAAATAAGGAAGCACCTCACCGAATGTAGCAATAAAAACCCCTAAAACAGAGAGCCACCACGGAATTAAGAGATCTAGGTGATGTCTAGAGGTGAGGAACTGAATCCAGTGTCTGCTAAGATCCTTTTTACCTCTCACCCTAACGTCAAGGATGTCAGCTAGAAAGAGGACCTCGAATGTCAAACTGAAAAATTGGAATCTCCTGGTGCTCTCAGAAGGAATGAAGGCCCAGCTCTGCCTGCACACCAGTGAACACAGCAGCACTCATCCTCCTCCTCCTCCTCTGTGCCACTCCTGGGAGCAGCGGCAGCACGGGAGTGACCCATTGCCTCTCCCCATCTGAGCTGGCTTTTAATAAAGGCATTAAAAAAGAAGAGAGATCTCCTGCCCAATTTATTTCAAATGCCAGCAGACAGAGAGCTGCTGTGAGCCCCCTCCCCAACTCCTGGGGTCCACCCAGCAGGACAATGCTATTTCTCTTCTGTCAGGCCTGGCTCAGCCCTGCAAACACTTCCCATCTCCTCACCATCACTGTCCAGCCCCTGCCAGAAAGAGGGATGCTCTGCAAGCCCCAAAAATCTCTGCGGAGTCCCTGGGAAGTACAAAAATCTGGCGATAAAGCCAATGCAGGTAACTCGACTTCACTTGGGATCTCCCTGGAAGAGCTGTGGGCATCAGCATCCTGGAGCAGGGAGCTCAGCACCCCCCTCCCCAAGCACCTGCCTGGCTCCAGCAGCCACGGGTGCTCCTGGCCACACCCCAGCACCACCCAGCCACATCAGCCCCTCTGGACTCCTCACCTCTCCTTGCAAGTGATTGATGAAAAATTCCCACATTGCACAGGATCACGAAAAAATCCTTGATGCAGGATGAGCCTTTCACACACAGCTCATCCATGCAGACAACTTGTTTAATTAAAATAAGGGTTATTGGGGTTTTACAGACTCAGGTTTTGCCCTTTTTAACCAAAAACTCCATGCAGGGACCAAGTGTCCCCGTAGCATGACTTTCACAAACAGCTTGTCGTACTGCAAGAGTGAAATCCTTCCAGGCTACTTTCTGCAAATCCCTCTTGATTGGCATTAATTACCCTTCTCTCCTGTAATTCTCAATTAATCAAAATCTTTAGCAGTGATGCTTATGAATGATGTGATGTAACCTTGCCTTCACTGTCCCTTTTTCCATGCAAAATCCATGTCAGTTCACCACTCCTTGGTGAGCATAAGCTGGATCCAAAACATGCTCAATATACACCATTTACAGCTGATTGGTAATGAATAGTTAAAATTAACAGCCTTTGGGTTTAATTAAATAGCCAGAAATGGCCTTTTCCCCTTGGGTTTTCAGAGTCCTCTCTCTGTAACACAGCCCTGTGATGCTGCAGGGAAATTCACAAGCACGTTCACTTCCCAGGGCAGTGACCACCCCAGGTTAGATGAATTTAGATGAAAATGGTCCTGGGAGGAGCCTGCCTCTGGGGTGCAGGGATGCAGCCAGAGGACAGCAGGGCTGGAGATGTTTAAAGCAGTGGCTGCTCCTTGCCTGTAGCTGCGGTGACACCAGAGGCATTCAGGGTTGTCACCAGCATCTCCCAAAATCCAGGGTACCACAGCACGTCCCCCACCCCTGCAGAGCTCAGCCATCCTCCCCACTGTACCCCAACAGCACCAAAATCTACCATTAATTGCAGTGCAGCCTCTCCACCAGACTGGACTGTTAACCTTATTCAAAAGAAGTAATTGGATTAATCAACCTGCACAGTAACCCCTCACATCTCCAGAACTCGGGCACTAAAACCCCTCTTGGAACATCACTCAGGCATAGTTAATTCAAAGGGGTTTGACTTAAAGTTACAGGACATTTTTCAGCATTTTCCAGTGAGAGGGTTATGCTGGAAAGACCCCTGGGGCCACCTCTGCATCCTTTCAATTGCTGAGCAACGGAAGGAAAACAAATTGATCACCGGGGATTTCAATGAGCAGCGTTTTACCAGAGGTAATTAAAAAATTCCAGCAACAAGGTCTGTTAGAAAGGAGACATTAGACACCTGGAGAACAGCCCCAGTGATCAAGACACTAAATATGTTCAATTAAAGTAACTGAAGCAGTGAACACTCAGACACTCCCAGCTGCTGAGGAATGGGAGGGCAGAGAAAAGGAGGGAACCACTGCTGCTGCATTTCCATACAATGGCAGAATGGTTTGGGTGGGAAGGGACCCAGTGCCACTCCTGCAGTGGCAGGGACACCTTCCACTGTCCCAGGCTGCTCCAAGCCCCATCCAGCCTGGCCTTGGGCACTGCCAGGGATCCAGGGGCAGCCACAGCTGCTCTGGGCACCCTGGGCCAGGGCCTGCCAGGAAAGAACTTCTTCCTAAATTTCTTTCTTGCAGCAGTTTCCAGGTATTTGGGGATGTGATTTGCACTGGCTCTGCTGCTCCCAAGCTGTCTCTACACCAGACCTCAGAGGAGCAGTTGTGTCATGAGTTACTCCACGTTCATGTACAGGCTCTGTCTCTTCCCTCCTGTTAAATAAACCAGCAAGATTTTGCAATTGCTGAGCTAACACTGGTTTTCTTTTTAATACATGGAATGCAAGGCACAGCGTGGCTGGACAGTCAGCTGTTTTCTTTCTCATTCCCTCACAGTTTTAGCTGTCCAGCTGAAATTCTGAGATTTTGGCTCTCCAGATGTTCCTGCACTCATAACCTGCAGCCTCTTCTTTACACCACACAGCAACTCCATGGAAAAGCATCCCCTAAATGCCACATCCAATCTCCTCCAACAAGGGCAGGGGAGATAAAAGCTTGAATGAGGAAGGAGGCAGGAAGGAACATCTCCATCAACCCCTGAATTTTGAATCTCAGAAGGTGATTTGGGAGGTGGTGCCTTTGGCAAAGCAGCCTTTGTGTTCTGCAGGAAGGGCTCAGGGAAGGGGAACAACATGCAGAAGCCAAATGGGAAAATAGTGACAAGAGGGGCACCTGAACCCACTTAAAAAAAAAAAAAAAAAAAAAAAAAAAAAAAAAAAAAAAAACAACAGCAAAACACAAAAACAAAAAAAAAAAAAGAAAAAAACCCCAAAAAAAAAAAAAAAAAAAAAAAACCAAAAAAAAAAAAACAAACAAAAAACCAAACAACAAACCAACCAAAACAAAAATCACCAAGGCAAGATGTATCTTTTCTAGCCTTCACCTTCTGGTTTGAATTTTGATTTTTTTTCCCCTGGTCTGGCAATGTCCCCAGAAGAGTCAGGCAAATCCAAGGTTATCTCTTCCCTCTGGAAGGGTGGCTGCCCCAGCTGCACACAAACACACATTCCCAGGAAGATCAAACACAGCTGTCATGAAACACTGAAATGTCCACAGAACAACGCACCCAAAGAGAGGAGAAAATAAAAACAGATTCGGAAAAACCCAAAAGAATCTATCTCAGCCGTGGGGTGCTGCCCCTGCCTTCCCCATCCCCACAGCAGAGCCAGGACACCCCTGTCCCAGTAGGAGATGTGTGCACTCACAGGAACACCCTCCCCGTGCCACAGCAGCATTCCCTCATTCACCAGCAGGTTCCAGAGGGACACAGGCAGGGCTGCCACCAAGGGCAGCCCCAGCTCTGGCTCTTCCCACATCACAGGGACACCCCAGCTGCCAGATTTCTGTCACATTGCTGGGCCCAAGGAGCTCTGCCCCAACACCAGGGAATCAGTTCCTGCCCAAGGGATGCCTTTCCCTTGGGGAAGGACAGCAGTTACAGTCACACAGCACCTGATGCCACTTGCCTTGGAGCCGTGGGGTCCCACCAGCTCAGCTTCAGGACTTACCCAGTGTCAAGGCTCAGTGACCCTACTCTTACCACCCAAGGTGAGTTTGTTTTTATATATAATTTTATATATATATATATAAATATATAATTTTAAATAGATGTATTTTTCTATTTTATCTACTTATCTATTTATGTTTTTTATAATTTTAATTTTTTCTATATTATAAATATATAAATATACAAATATATAAATATATATATAATTTTATATAATAATTTGTTATTAACTAGAGAAGCAGCAAAAGAAATAACAACACATCTTGAAGTTATAGCAGTTTCAGAGTGCATGGAACAAGTCATGAGGTCACTAAAATTAGGGCTGAAGAGTAACTCAAATCCACCTCTACCAAACACTGCTCTGCCACTTTTCTCTCTCCTCTAAGGGATGACCTCATGCTTTGCTAGCCAGATGAATAAAATGAAGAAGAAAAAACTAAACTGAATAAACTTTACATTATTCAAGTTTATTTCATCGTAAAAGCAAATCTTTTGCCAACCGTGCTGAGTTCCCAGTTCAGAATGTGCAAGACCAAAGGTTTCTGCCTTTTCTGACAAAATACTCAGTCCCAGTAGCTGAGTTCCTTCAGACTGCAGGGGTCAGTGGTTGGGCACCCCAGGCACTGCCAGCGTGCCCTCATGGCATCCCACAGCGCCTCCCACAGCACGGGTCTGTCCCACAGGGCCCCAGATACACAGCCCCACAATCATCAGGCTGGAAAAGCCCCCGGACCACCAAGTCCAGTCGTTCCCAGCACTGCCCAGGCCACCACCGACCCATGTGCCCACATCCACACAGCTCCAAAATCCCTGCAGGGATGGGGACTGCAGCAGTGCCCTGGGCAGCTGGGCCAGCCCTTTCCACAAAGGAATTTTCCCCGGTATCCAAATGCATCGGAAGAGGCCATGCACACTGGTGGATGCACCAGGCATTTGGGACCCTGTCCAGAGGGGATGTGATCTGCAAAAAGCAGAGATGTGGAGCAGCTCATGTCCCCTCAAAGCTGCTCCACCTTCCATCCCACACTGGGGGGACACTGAAGGCTGCTGCAAACTTTCCAACGAGGTCTCTCAGACACTTTATTAAATTAAAAAAAAAATAAAAATCCTGATTTGAATCATGGCATGGTGCTGTCATCATGCAGAGCTGCCATCCAAACCCTCTTCACCCCAGACACCAAACCAGCCTGTGCCACTGTTTCAGTTTCCCTCCTCCCTGTGGCACCTCTCACCTTCTGCTCCCTGCAGCAAGGCTGGCTTTCCTTCTCCCTGCCAGGGGCAGCGAGCCCTTACCAGGGCATTACTAAAGGCACTGCCACAGCACAGCCTCCAGTGCCCAGCTACAGTGGAGATAAGACCCACTTTGTACAAACAAAAATACTCTAGTAAGAGCAGAGACTCGAGTGAGAGAGGAGCGGGACCTATCAGAGCATCAGTGAGATGGATTCAGCCACAGAAAGGCAAATATTTGCTTTCCCCTCCTCTCCCCATCCTCCCGTGTTGTATTTGCAAATCGGGGTCACTTCCAGCGACAGGCTGTCCCCTGCATCAGGCTGGAAAGCCACCTGCCAAGACAGCAGAGCCACACATCCAGCAGCCCTGCAGAGCAGCCCAGCTCAGCCCTAAGGCTTACCTCCCTCCTTCTGGAATTTCCCTGGAGCTTCAGTCGCTGATTTCAGCCACTGCACAGGGACTGGGGACAAGGCCTGCAGGGACAGCACACAGGCAATGGCTGCCACTGCCACAGGGCAGGCACAGATTTTGGCATCTTGGGCAGGAATTGCTGGCTGGCAAGGTGGGCAGGCCCTGGCACAGGGTGCCCAGAGCAGCTGTGGCTGCCCCTGGATCCCTGGCAGTGCCCAAGGCCAGGCTGGATGGGGCTTGGAGCAGCCTGGGACAGTGGAAGGTGTCCCTGCCCATGGAACTGGATGAACTGAAAGGTCCTTCCCACCCAAACCCTTCTGTGGTTCTGTGGGATTCTTCTGTGGGATTTCCCCACAGAGGGTCTGCAGAAGCCCCAGGTTTCCATGCTCCTTTGGCTGCTGGCATTTCCACTTGTAGGATTGTGGATGTCAGCTCCAGACTGATGCATTTCAGAGAAGGCACCTCGTTCAGGGCACGACACGTCCCAGGTCCTTGCCAGGTCTGCGAGGACAGCACTGATGGCCACAGCAGTGCAGGATCTGGGGACAGCCTGGCTGCCACCAGCACATCCACAAAGCCAGCTCCCGACTGCCAGCACTGATGTCCCGGGGAGGAATCCCAAGGGACTGGTTTCCACAACAGCTCTTTTCACAGGAAAGCAGTTTAACCTGCTCAAAAGGCATTTTAGCCCGTTCAGAGAGGAGGTTTCCCCTCTGTCCATCTACCAGCAAAGCACTGACAAAGACCTGGGCTTTGTTTCAAAGGAAGCCAGCAAACCTCAGCATCCCCACAGCCTGTTTCCAGCCAGGAACACTGTCTGGGAAAGCTGGGATTTCCCCGCTCCTCCAACACTTCTTTCAGGATTTGCATGTGCAGGAGAAAGCCCACATCTCATTTTGCACTGACACAGGGAAAAATAAGCCACAAATCTCCCCTCATCACGAGACAGAAGAGGGTAGAGGCTGCTCTGGTAGTGAGACAGACTGCCACAGTTAATATCATTGTCACTCCTAACCTGTGTTTTATTGCTGCAGCAAATTTATCCCCAGTGTCTTACACACAGTCTGCAGGAATAAAATGCAAGAGACATCCCCAGAAACTGCTTAATTCCCCCAAAGTGGGGGGGGGGTTTGTGAGCATGTGGGGGATGTTGGACACAAGCAGAGGGTTCAGCAGCTGCTGACCCCAGGCAGGCAGCTCGGGGGGCTCAGAGCATCCTCACGGAGCATCCCGGCCTCAGCTGGGAGGGACGCAGCTGCAGGACATCACCCCAGCAGTGTTTGGCTGCTGACAGGACACACAGCCCCTGCAGAGAGCCACCAAGGTGTCACTCCAAGCCCGCAGACACTCAGGGCTGGTGTAGTGCCAAGGGTCACTGCTGCATTCCCACACCCACGCTCAGCCAAGCCCGGGTCTGTGGCACCAAGGACACGGCACCCACCCCTCACTGCTGGCTTATTGCCAGAGCACAGAGCCCACACAGCGGCTTCAGCTCCCCCTAAGCCCTGCCTCAAACAAAGGGTGGGAAAAGCCGTGTCTCTGTTTTTAACTGGCCTGCTTCCATCCCACAGCTCAAACATCCTTAATGCATCTCGGCCACCGAGCACAGGCCCTGGGCACTGCAGGTCCCAGGAGACCCCTCCCAGCATCAGTCATGGACAAGTGTGTTAACAGAGCAGACAACTTTCAAATCAGACATAAGTTATGCACAAAGCCTGTAAGAGACAAGGGTCAGCCATGTTTATGGGGTTAAAGCAGGTAAGGCAGATGCAGCCAGAGCCTCTTCCATCTGCTGGGGTGTTTCAAAAGCTCTTCAGCTTTCAAAACATGAGCTCTGGTTCAGCTCTGCACTGATTGCTCTGCCCTGACTTGAAAAATTACATTTGTTTTGTGTGAACAGGAGGAAAGAAGCCAAGTCCTTCCAAAGTGGCCTTTTCCCTTCCCAGACAAATTAACTGTATTGAAGCTCAGCCTCACGCCAGGACAGGTTTGTCCAGATCCCAGGTACATTCCAGCTGTTCCCAGCTTTCCGGCTGCTTCCCAGGCAGGTGGGAGCGAGCAGGGAGGCACCAGGGAGGCAACACTGCTGCCCAGCCCGAGCCTGGCCGTGGCTGCAGAGCCCCCCAAGCCTTACAGGAGCTCTGGGCATCCAGCACCCACTGCTAAAGCTGCAGAAATTCCTCCTGAGTCACTCATGGAGCACAGGGGCAACTCGGAGTCCAGAGCCCCCAGTGACCAACTCAGGCACCCAGAGGTGTGTGCAAAGGAAATTAATTTATTTAGACAAGCGTCAGGGCTACGTCTCTTCCAGCCATCTCTGTAACTGCACGTAAAAGCAGCATTTAGCAACAGGGATGCATCTAAAACATGCCAGTCTACTGGCTCTGAGGCTTGAGGCAGAAGAAACAAGATTTTAACCCGAGGAAGGTGCTAACTTGCCCAGTGAAGATATTTGAAGTTTGTTTCTAAGCTCCGAGTTATGTTATAATGTGGCCCTTCAAAGAGCAGCTTTTGGGGAGCAGCTCAGAAAACCAGAGTGGATTGTATCCTGTGGAAGGAGAGCAGGGGAACGCTGGCTGCAGGCAAAAACAGAGCATTAAAAAACACCTGCACCTGAATGATCACACAAAAGGGAAAACAACAACAAAGACTGAAGTCTTGGAGCCCCTTCCAGAAACCAGCAGCAGCTCCAGCACATCCCTAGGGTGGATTTTTTGCCCCAAAATGCTGCCCATGAAGAACAGCTCCTCTTCCCCTTTTCAGGTGGGCTCTCCATTACGTTGGACATTCACTCCAGGATCTTGCAATATAGTTGTGTCTGCATCTCAGCAGCCCCTTGCACATTGCTGCAACCTGAATTTAGCTACAACGTGGAACTGAGGCCACAATGAAGTGTGGTTGCCATACTCCAGAAGGATTACAGAACTATTTTTAATAAGGGGTTTAATAAGCTTTAAGCAGAGTAGGTTGCTTTTGCTCAGCTCACATGGCTGCAAAGATAAAACCTTGTACAAAGCAACAGCCACAGGCTGCTTGACAGAACTTGCAGCACTAAAAATTATGGAGTTACCTCTTAAAAGAATGTTCTCCTTTGTTGCCTTTGAAGTAAAAGTTTATACATTACAAACTTAGGTTTGGCTATCTCGCAGTTTTACAACATCACAGAGCTGCAGCTCTGCAGTTTCTGTTTGGTTTTGGCCAGACACTCGTAGGTTTGGAGCACGAGAAAAACACTTGAATCTCGCTTGGTGGACTAATATTCTTTATGCATTTAAGGTGCACATCATCAGGCAGACACCCTCCTGAGCTGGGGCAGCCAAAATCCATTCCCACACCACATTCCACACGCCCAGGCACTGCTGGTCACCCACAGCAGGAGCAGAGCCACACCCAAAGGTGACAGGTGCCCACAGTCATCTCCAGAGAACACACATCTGTTGAAAACCAGTCAGTGTCAGTGTTATATTTTCCTTAGGGGAGAAAAAAAAAAAAGTAAACAGAAAAAGAAAGCAAGCCCGTCCTGAACCTAGGAAAGGGTCAGCACAACAAAATTTAAAATTCTAAGTAACTATTAATTTTTTCTACTCTGTGAGCGTTTCTCCCTCCCCCACCAGTTAGCACAACCTCTATTGTCTGAAAAGCGTTTAACTGGAAGTGGGTCATGTCTCCTGGCATTACTAAATCTTCCCAAATTTCCCCCGATTAGTCAAATGCAATCTCCTCTCTGACATCTGAATGATTGAGGTAGTGTGTAATGCCATTTTTCCCCTGAATGAGCCACATCAAAGAGGGTTATAAGCCTAGAGATGGCACGCTAGATAAAAGAGTCGCCAACAGATTGTGCCCAAAACGTTACCCAGGGAAATTAAATTGTTTTGTTGGAAGGTTTCTCCTTTGGAAACATTCAGCCTTTAGGATTGAAAGTGGAGAGACAAGAAACTGCCTTCAGAGCTGCTAGGAGGATGAAACCTCTCCAGTTGTGAGCTGAGTGGTCCCATAGTTAAAACACTTGTGCACACAGGAGATTTTCTATCAGCCACAACATCCAGCCTGCTCTTCACACAGGGACACCCAAAACCATCCTGCTGGGGGTTAATAACAGCCTAAATTTGGGCAATGCCTCTCAAATGACTGAAAATTACAGCAGAATGAATCCTATCAGACTAGAAAAAAATAAGGGGGGAAAAAAAAAAAGGCAGTAAACCTGCTACCCCAGAAAAAGAAAATACCATTAAATAACTGGGACGTAACCGCAAACAATCACTCAGGCATGAGTTATATCCAAAGGGTTCAAAAATATCACCCTTTGAAGCAGAAGGATGCCAAGACACTGGAAGGATCCAAGGGCTGCTCCCGTGCTGGTGTGGGGCTGAGCTCTCTCCTCACAGGAAAAGAGCTGGAGCTCTTAAATACATGTCAGGTTGGTGATTAGGTGAGATCTGGGCAAAGTTTAGTCAATAACAGCAGGGGTTGTATTCTGCTGATTTACCTCACATGACCCCCCAGTGCTGAAACTTTGCACCAGAGCAAAGGCTGGCAGGAGAGAGCACTTTCTTCAGTCAAAAAAAAAAAAAAAAAAAAAAAAAAAAAAAAAAAAAAAAAAAAAAAAAAAAAAAAAAGTAATAAATTAAAATAATATTGAAAAAAGAGGGAGAAGGAGAGAGCCTACAGACCTTTTTGACAATGACAGATAGAATATTCTGTTTCTGAGAACTGGCTTTTTATCCGAAGATAAAAAGTGTGTGGTGCAGAAATCCGTATTACAAAATAAAAAAGAGGGGGCCCCAGGAAGATTCCATTTGGGTGAGAACACTGTTTCAAATGCCAGGTGGTGGACTTTGGGATGCAAACCCTGTATTTTGGGCAGAGCAGTGCCTGGGGAGGAAAAGCCTGCTTGCAGCTCGTGTTTGGGGACTGCCAGGTCTCAGCCTGGAGCAGCCTCAGCCCTGCCCACCTTCAGAGTGCGGAAAGGGAAATTCAGTCAGGTTTTGTTACTAGGGCTGGTCCAGGCCCACCCTGACGGTCAAGCAGGCAGTGCAGGCTGCTCCAAGCTGGCCAGCACTTCTGGTGAGCAGCGGGGACCACGGGGACAGTCCCCAGGCCTGCCCAAAACCCAGGGGTGCGAGCACTGCCATCCCTCACCGCAGCCGCAGCGGCCAGGGCAAAGTGCAGGGAGATGAAGATTAGCTCTGACAGCCTCGACTCCGAGTTTATTTTGGCATGGCAAGAGCACACGAGGATTCAAAGCAGCTCTGAGGAGCAGGGGCCGGGCGGCAGCAGCTGCCCCGGGGCTGAATTCCTCAGCTCTCCCTGACACCGGCTGCACCCACAGCAGCAGCCCTTCAACCCTCAGCGCCAGGCTGCTGCAGAGTGGAGACCTGCACACTTAAGACACCCGGATTTTCCTCCTTCCCTCCTGTCCGTTTTTAAATTAAGTGTTTTATTTAGCAGTTCTGCCTCCATCCCCTGCGACAGGGCAGAAAAAGCACCGGGCCTTCCCTCAGGGCAGAAAAACCACCGGGCCTTCCCTCACCGCTCTGCGCCGGGAGGAGCAGCTCGTCTCCTAGCTGGGGCAGGATCCAAACAAAAACAAAGGCTTTGGAAAGCAGAAGGAGAGAGAAAACAAGCAGAAGGAAGGGGGAGCAAGAGGTTTCAAACCTGGTGCTTCCAGGGTTTACAGGAGCAGGACAGGAGCTGCTTGTCCCTGGCCAGGGCCGTGAGGTGTGTGCGGCAGGAGAGCCAAGGGCAGGGCTGTCACCCTGGCACCTCTGCTCCCCGAAGGACACAGGGACAAACCCCGGCTCAGAGGGGCAGGGGAGCCCTGCAGACAGCCCTGGGGGCAGCTCTGCACAGCCCACAGGTGAGATGTTCACAGCTCTTGCAGACCTGCCTTCCCTGAGAGCTTTCCCGTGGTCTTGCTTCAGCTGGAACGTGCCTTGGTGCCATTACCTGCAAGGGGATAGTGCAGGAGCTCACAGTCTAACCCAGCAGAGAATCACTTTCCTATTAAGTTGTTTTTCTTGGGCCAGTTCTCATAAGCCCTCGAAAGAAACTTAATACACCCAAGGACAGCTCAGCTATTGCTTTGGGGGCATAAAATAAGCAGGATGGCTTCTGCTGCGGTGTTAGAAACAAAAAAGGTTTAATAAAAGGCAAAATAACAAACTGAAAAACTCGAGCCAGGTGCAGAGGTCTGCTCCTGGTAAAAACACTTCACAAAAGCCTTTTTACTCTTTTGTTCTGTTCTTTTCTATCTGATGGTTCAGGCAGGACTTTTTGGCTTCTATCCAATTAGATGCTCTCTAGTGTTTGGTGAAGTCCCTGAGGTCCTATGAGGTGGCTTTTCACCTAATCGTTGAGAAAAACTTCTGGGCTTCTTTTCTTTTTTGGGGGACAAAGGTTAGCTTTGCCACTCTGTCATTAGGGGGCACATTCCTACACTTTCCTGCCTCACCTGGCCTTGGAAGGAATCAAAGGGACAGCACAAAACAAGAGACACTGACCAAGCTCTGGATAGGCAGCTCTTTATCTCCAATTTCTTTCATTATTGTGCTCCTTACCACTGAACATGGCGGTGAAAGAGGAATCAGATAAGCAACAAGCAGGCAGCCCACAGCTGTGGGAAGAGCTGGCAAGAGCCACAGCAGTATTCCCACACCCCCCTCCTGCTCTGCAGCAGAACCTTCTGCTCCAGCCTGTCTCCAGAGCAGGACACATGGCTCTAGCAGGAGATGTGGGACCAAGCCAAGACCCCAGCAGTCCAGTGCTGCCAGGTGAAACCCACCTCCAGCTCTCCATGCCCACCAGGAGACTGAGTGTCCCTGAACGAGCCCCACGCCCTGCCCAGGGCAAAGAACAGCCATACCCACAGCACCCACCTTCCCAGAGCTCACAGTAATTAAGCAGCATCAATCCACAAGGAGTTACTCAGCTTAATTAGATTGGAAATTACACCTTCTATCACCTCAGCATCTTGGCATCCACCGGCTGCCTTGAGATGTGCTCACTCCAACCATGCTCGCCTGGGGTGTAGCACCAAGGACCAGCTCCTCAGCAGGCACAGGGATCAGACACTTTTTATTCCTATTTTGTTTCAAAGCCCTTTTCAATGCTCACTTGCTAGTACACACGTCAGCAGCCCCAGGAGCTTGCTCACACCCAGCCTGCTTTGGCAGCTGTAGGTTTGCCTGTGCCACCTGAAACCATCCCTGCGGGGCTTCCAGAAAAAACCGGACATGCCCGTGATGCTTAAAAAACCCTCTTTAAACACTTCAAGGGTCTTTTTTGCCTTTGAAGAGCAGTGACTGGCTGGGCCACGTCCCTGAGGTGCAGCATGCTATTGTGATAGGTAGTGGCCGTGATTCACCCACGAGCCATCCTGCTGCCAGCAGGCTGTGAGTGGTGGTTAGCACATCCTGGCAGCCCTCACGTGCTGTGCCACTTCCAGCAGGGAGCCTGGGTAGTGACTCACTGGAAGGGGAGGGTTTGCATCAGCTGGGTGTAAAGGCTTTGTAAGAGAAATATCCAAAAGTCAGAATGGACATGGGTTTCCCAGAGGTGTAGGCTGCCCAGGGTGGCTGCCCCTGTATCCCTGGAAGTGTCCCAGGCCGGGCTGGCAGGGCTTGGAGAAACCTGGGATAGGGGAAGGTGTTCCTGCCCATGGCAGGGGCTGGACCTGGATGATCCTTGAAGTCCCTTCCAGCCCAAACCATTCTGGGATTCCATGACACAGCACACATCCCCCGCTGAGGATCCATGGAAGCACCAAGCACCTGGAGCAGCCAGAGGAGGCAAAGCCACCCCAGTGGTGCCACCACAGTGCCCGTGTGGGAACGTGGAGAGAGGGAGCTGAGGGCTGTGGGTTAAGGAGGAGGTGAGCAGGGTCACAACAGCCTGCCCTGCACCATACAGAGCCAGGGAGTTACAGGGGTTTACAGCACTGCTGATCCTGCTGAATTTCCTGGGCACAAACACAGGGCACTAAAAGTCAGTGCCACAGAAAACTCCTCAGGGAGGGGGAAACTAATAATGAAATCTCAAAAATAACAACCAGATGGGGTTTGGTTAAAAATGGCAAAGGATGGTGGCACAGCAGGTCAGGAGCCCACGCTGCTGGAGGAGCTGCAGCACCACCCCAGCCCCCTGCACCGTGCCAGGGCTGAGTCACCACCTGCAGCTGATCACTGCTCACAGGGAGGGTCTACAGACCTGTGCTGCTCCTGCAGTCCCACAGTCCCTGCTTGCACAGGTGTAAGTCATTCCCGTGACTCCCAGGTTTCAGTCAGCCACAGAAGACTTCAGACACGGACAAACCAAGGACAAAAGGAGAGCACAGCTGGAGAGAGCCTCACATTTCCAGGCTGCAGGCTCTTCCCTGTAGGGCTGCTCTTCTCCAAACCCTCTGGATACCACAGGAAAGGCTAAGGGCAGAAATGCCAGACCCTCAAAAGCTTCACTAGTACAAGTGATGAGTTCACCACGATCCAGACAACACATGAAAGAGTGTTCACTGAGGAAAGCCATGTGAAGCCCATCACCCACCAAGCCTGGTCCTTCCCAGCCCTGCCACCATCTCTGGACAGGTCCCTGCTCATACTTGAAGGTTCAGGCTAAGCCAAAACCCAACCCAACCCCACAAGACGTGTCCTAGAGCAGGCCAGAGGCGTACGAGGGCAAAGCTTTACAACCATCTCGAGACACAGAAAGCTCCCAGGGAACTTTTTTCAGTTTTGATAAGCAGCAAATTCTCCCCTAAAGTGTTCTGCAAACATTTCAGGTGTCTGCCACAGCTCGAGGTCTGGCTGCAGTAACAGCAGTCACTTTCCTGACCTGGATTGTAGCTCGCTCTGATGTTCCTTTAACCACCAGCAAACGCCTCCGTGTGCAGGAGGGGTCAAAGATCAGCCACCAGCACCACACAAAAACACCCAGCTCAGAGCTTCACCTGCCTTACCTGACATTTATTACACCCACAGCTAACCCAGAAAGCCCAAAGTCCACCTTCATGCTCAAGTGGGGCTGCTCCTGTGGATTCCCTGGTGGACAGCCTTCACAGTAAGGGTACATTACTCCTGTTTTGGACAGGGCTTCAAATTAATTGGTGTGTAAATTACAAGTCCAACACATCTAGAACTGCACTGCTTTACAGCAAACTGGGAAGTTTAAACGTATATGTATAAAAACACAGTCACAAACATACACAGCCTTCTTTCTTGGTCACCAGAAGAGATGCATGAGTTCACATTCAGGGTCATTATTTTCTCTGCCTGGTAATTGGCAGCAAGAAAGAACAACAAAGCAAAAATCCTTCCCTGTAAATACATTCCTCAACAGCAGCCAGGCTGCCTGTAACAAATAACCTCGGATAAACTCCTTCCTCAGGGCAGGAAAGGGCAGGAAGGACTCATCCCACCCAATCCCATAAGAACCAGCACAGCACCCACTGCTGTTCCCAGCCCTCACCCTGGGGTTAGCCCAGCGAACCACCGCAACTGGGGCTTGCATGCACTGCGATTTCCACACCACTGTTTCACACCCTGGGAGCAGAATCAGGGCAGGAATTCGCAAAAAACAGTTTTTTAAAAGAGCAAACTGGTCAATCCCAGCCAGCAAGAGGGCACAATTAGCTGGGACCGAGCTGATTAACCCTGCTGGAGCCATTCCTGGGGCAGTGCCCCAGCACCGGCACTCAGCTCCGTGCTCCTTGGCTCAGCGGCTCTTGCCTGACCCAAGCACAGGGATTATTAAATGCACAACTGAGACGAAAAGTTGCACAAACAGAGATCAAAATGGGATTATTTTTGCAGCACAGAGCCCCTGGAGCAGGGTGCCCTGTGGTGGGACGTGCACCCACACAGTTCCCGTCGAGGCAGGGAAATGCCCCCCACGCCACCATCTCTCACCTCCCTGGGGTCCACACAAGGCCCAGGCCCAGTGGGCTGAAGGATATTTCAGTCCCGTGGCAAAGGGGCTTAAATTGGCATAAATGGTAACTGTATGCCAGGTAAATTGGCAGAGATTGGCTGTGCCCGTCTCTCCCGTGCCGCCGCGGGGAAGCCGAGGGGGCCCCGGGCGGCCGCGGCGCTGGCCGTGCCCTTGGCACGCTCCCAAGCTGCAGAGAGCTGGCTGGAGCAATCAGAGTTTACATTTCAATGATTTTCTCCCTGCCACTGCAGCTCATAATGAGGCAGGATCAGGAGGAGCCCGGGGATGCCGATGGAGCCGGCTCCCTCAGCGACACGGCCCCATCCTTAAATAAAAACCCCAAGCTGTCCCTGCCCTCTGTGCTATGACCCAGACACGTCCTCATCATCTAAAATAAAGAAGAAAAAAAGACAAAAACCTTCAGCTATAACCTGCTTTTCCTCACTGCAATGGCAGCAGCAGGAGTTCAGGAGCTCTACAGCATCCCGTGGATGTCCTGGGACTGAACCCCAAACACTCCCTGTCCCCAGCACTTATTCCCAGAAATTTGTTCTACACAATCCACAGAAAATCTTCTCTCCCCTTCCCAGCTGCTCCTCAGCCCCTAGCCAGCCCACAGGCACACGCTAAGGATGAATCCTCCCCGAGCCTTGCAGGATAAATAATTCTCAGAAGGTTTTATGCCAGAAGGTTTGTGCCAATTCATTGACTCAATCGGTGTGTGATCACACTGGCAGCATTTACGCACTTCTGAGAAGTTTCTCCCCAGGGTCAGAAATCACCAATTCATTTCAGCTATTTCATTTAATACAACTTTAAGCGAAAACCAGAGTCTTCTATACCCAACACCAGCCATTAGAAGAGGATTTTTTTAATGCACCAGGTCTGTAAGAAAACACTTGGCAAGTAGCAGCCGCTTTGCACAATGAGTGGAAAAAAATAATATGAAAAAAAATACCCTGGTTTCTTATTTACCCAGAGCTTGCAGACCTTCTGAAGAGCATATCTTGAGCTGCACAACAGCCCAGGAGCAGAAAGACACAGCTTATTCCCTAGCCTGGCAGAAGCACTATTTTGCATGAGGTTCAGAGGCTATACTTACAAGGACAATTAACATATTTTAAGAAGCACCTTTAAGAGAGCAGAACACCAGAAGCCAAAGCAATTACAGCTGTTTTGTCATAGGAAGCACTTCACCTTACAACGTAACAAACATCAGCCACACAAACAAGTCTAATTTCTGGTTTAGCGCTGCAAATCAACACTGGTGATGATGATGGCACCTTCCGTGGGGTGTCCTGGTACATCCCTCCTGCCCAGTGCCCAGCCCAGGGCACAGAGCAACCCGTTATCCCACAGCAGGGTCACACTGGCACCTGCACAGGCTCAGTTATCCCACAGCAGGGCCACACTGGCACCTGCACAGGCTCAGTTATCCCACAGCAGGGCCACACTGGCACCTGCACAGGCTCAGTTATCCCACAGCAGGGCCACACTGGCACCTGCACAGGCTCATGGGCTCATGAGCTGCCTTTTCCCCCTGCTGCAGGTAAAGAGGATTTGACAAACTCCTCTGTCCAGCATCATTTTGCCTAGGCAGGGCTGCAGCTGGGCACATCAGGGACGTGGCAGGAGCAGGGCCAGCACAAGCAGCCTTAGAATGATATTTCTTGGCAATGCACAGATCAAATGAAGTTTTCCTAGCTCTCCATCTGGGACAGGGTTTTTCAGGCTGGAATCCTCTCTACCAACACCTGCCCTGTTCCTCTTGCACAGTCTGGTGCCAGGTCGCTTCCTCTGCAACAGAACTCCTTTTCTGCTGCTCAGATGCTGTTTGATTCTGCCACAAAATAAAATCCACAGCCAGATAATCCCAGAGTGCCCAGGTGAAGCAGTGGGACTGAGAAGAGGGAAGGGTCTCTCCATAACTATTTACCAAAGCGGAGTCCTACGTGCTGGAAGGTTGAGGCAGTTTTGGGACTACTCTCATGCTCATAATTAAGCAGAGTTATTAATTATCCTGCTTGACAGGGCTATTAACAGCCCTGATCTTGAAGGGGCACAGCATCCTGCATCCCATGGAGAAGGCCTCCAGCAGAAGCTCAGAGCTGTGGTGTTCCCAGGATATCCCTCTGCTGCCTAAAGCACTCCCCAGGCCAATCCAACACACCAAATTCATCAGCATGGTGACAAATTTACACACCAAGAAAACTACTCCATGTCCCCACAAGGTCCCAGAAAACCATCTGCAAGCACCACATGGAAGTTACGGGCCCTCCACACAACACATACCAGCTCCCATTGCAGTTCAGCAGGAAGGAGACCTGAGAATTCCCACCTGGAGGCTCCAAAGTGGCTCCTCAGCAGTTTCTCTCGTCCTGGCTCCAGCAGGAGAAGGAATGACTCAGAGGAAGGTGCAGTTGTGGCTGTGCTAGCACAACAGCACCTGTGGGATCAACAGGCTCTCAGTGAGCTGTACTGACCCCAGATCACCCACCTCCCCCTCCTCTGCGCCCCCCAAACAGCCTCACCTGCCAGCAGAGACCCAGGAGGCCTCACCCCTGCCCTGGGCTGGCACCTCTGTCCCTGGGCATCACCTCTGCCCCTGGGTTAGGGCCCTGGGCATTACCCCCTGTCCCTGGGCATCATTCCTGCCCCTGGGCTGTCATCTTTGCCCCTGAGCAGCCACCTCTGCCCCTGGGCATCATTCCTGCCCCTGGGCTGTCATCTTTGCCCCTGAGCAGCCACTTCTGCCCCTGGGCATCATCCCTGCACCTGGGCTGTCACCTCTGCCCCTGGCCTGTCACCTATGCCCTGGGCATCACCCCTGTCCCTGGGTGAGGATAAGGCCCTGGGCATCACCCCTGCCCCTGGGCTGTCACCTCTGCCCCTGGTCTGTCACCTCTGCCCCTGGCCTGTCCACTCTACCCTGGCCTGTCACTCCTGTCCCTGGGCTGTCTCCTCTGCCCTGGGCATCACCCCTGCACGGAGCTGATGTGCAGGTGAGCACCAAGACCTTCCTCAGCACCACAGACCAACACACCCCCTTCACCTCCTCAGCCACCAGCACCACCAGGCTCTGCGCCTCCAGGCTGTTGGGTTTGTTGTGGGTTTTAAGCCTTCTTTGATCTTTTTCCTGTACTCTCAAAGTCACAGGAAACATTTTTCCTGCTGCTTCAAAGGCCAGAGCTGGCACAGAGGCCCCATGCAGCAGACTGCCCAGCAGGACAGTCCCAAATTTTGCCATGACTCAGCTGCACAGACAGCCCATGTGGGCTCCAGCCCCTGGCCCCACCACCTAAAAAACCAGCTGCATCCCTAGAATGTTCCTGCAAAACTGACAGGCAACAGCAGAAGGGCCAGTGCTGAAACACCTGCCCTCAACAACAAACTTTGTTGTTGTTAAAAATAAATCTAAAGTTAAAAACACACACAGGTTGCCACCAAATCCCCACCACTTCCTCATCAGAAAGTCCCTAGACAGCAACAAGATCCCAAGCCATGCCCCAGGAGGCAGCTTACACCTGTTCAACAGTCCAACAGGAATATAAACCAAGGCAGCACAGAACAGACAACGCAGGTTAACTACTGCTCAAGTCAAAAATCAATTAACCAGGTTGCTCTAATCAACAGGGATAGCACAGCGCTGGGAGCCAGCCTCCCTCCTCCCCAGGGATGCTTCCCATCACATCCATGCTTTCATCCTGAGAGATGCTGTGCTCGGCACGTCAGAGCTGTTTAGCCACAGCTTTACTCCTGCTCCTCTCCGGATTTTCCAAGGGGAAAAGATGTTCCAAACTTGGCTTTTGAAGTGCTCCCAGGAAGGATGGAGGTCATCTCCCTCACAGACAGCCCAGCTCAGTCCAGCAGGGCTTCTGCAATCCCCACAGCTTCAGAGGAGATCACTGGATCCTCCATTCATCCTGCATCCCTCTGACAGCGACAGCCAAAGAAAAGATACGTGGCAACCCCCCACATTACATAAAAAGCTGTCGGCAGAATGAGTTACAGAAGCAGAAATCTGCAGCAAAGTTAAGCTCGGGGGACAGAAAGTCACTCTGGTGCCAATCTGGCAGCACCTCCATGAGCTGACCACGGCCACAGGAAGAACCCAAGCGACTAAAATTCTCATTATGACAACAGATGATGCTGACACTGTTACACGGCAAAGCCTTTCCTGAAGCCAAGCGCTGCTCCCGGTGAGCCCCAGCCCGGCGCTCCGCTGGCTCTGGCAGAGCACATTCCCGGAGCGCTCCCGAGCAGCCCCGGCTGATGCAGGGCGCAGCCAGAGCGCTCTCGCCACAGCAGAGAGCCCCGAGCCAGGCGGATCTCGCTCTGCCTGCGACGAGCTCTTTCACGGGGACAGCTCAATCGGCACAGATCTCTCTGGACAAAAGCCTCTCCCGGGAAAAAGGAGGGGAAAGCCCCGGACGGTGTGGGAGGCACCCGCAGCCCGGGCTGGCCAAGGGCTGGGGTTACCCAAGTATCCCACAGACACAAAATAACAAAGGAAAATTTAAAACCAGAGTGGAAACGGTGCCAGACCTCAGGCTCTGCTTTAAAAAGAGCACCTGAGCCTCCAATCACGGCCGCGATGACTTTTTGGGAGCAAAGCCTGCGCCCGGGAAGCGCGGGGCCGGTCGGGGCGCGGTGCCAGCCGGGCCACCAGCCGTGTCACCTTCCCTGGCTGCCATGAGGAAGCGGGCGCGTCCCATCGCACCCCTGCCAAGGGATCTCATCCAGGACTTGTGGAACAAAAAGGGCTCTGGAAACCGGACACCGCGGAAGCGTTGCGGTGAGTTACGGCACCTGCTCTGCGCTTCTGTGATTCTAGGGGCTTCCTCCCCCTCCACCCCGTGGTTTGGGAATACAGCCGGGCAGAATAATTCCAGGGGGATCTGGGGAGGCTCAGGGTGTTTTGGCCGCGCAGGTGAGGGAGCGCACGGAGGGCGAGGCCACCGCCGCGACCCACGGGCGAAGTCCACCCTCCAGCGCGGAGAGCCCGGCGGGTGGAACGCCGGGGGCCCGGGAGAGGCCCGGGAGAAGCCCGGGAGAGGCCCGGGACCCGCGGGGGCACGCCGGGGATGCCCGCTCCGCACCCCGCGCACCTGCGGCCGCAGTCCCGGCGGGTGCGGGAAAGTTGCGGGGCCCCTCCAGGGCTGGGCAGCGGCCCCCGCCGAGGGCGGACGGAGCACGGAGAGCAGCCCGCAGAGCCCCGCGCCCCTCCCCGCTCACCTTGGTGTAGAGCTGCGCGGCGGACATGGCCGGGGCGGGCGGCGCTAGGCGCGGGGCATGGGGGCGGCGGGCGGCCGGACCGACGGCCGCACGGACACACGGACACTCCGACACACCGGCGCGCCGACCTTTACACCCGCCGCGGCCGGCCGGGCGCGGGCAGGGGAAGCGAAGGGAGCGGCAGCGGCAGGAGGAGGAGGAGAAGGAGAAGAAGGAGGAGGAGGAGGAGGAGGAGGAGGAGGCAGCGCCGCTCCGCCTCCGCCGCGCCCCGCTCAGGTATGGGGAGGCGAGGCGAGGCTCCCTTCGGCTCGGCTTTTATCATTATTTCTTTTTCTTTAAATGAATAAATAAACAAACAAATAAATAAATAAATAAATAACCTCTTTTTAATAAATATTTTTTTCTTCCCGGCCGCCTCCCCCGCGGTCCTCGGCATCCCGCCCAGCTCCGGCGCCCCCCGGGCAGGGTCCCCTCGGCAGCGCACGCTGGTGTCCTGCGTTTGGGAGGTTTTTTTTGCCTTTTATCCGTCTTTCTTTCTCCCAGAAGAAGAGTAATTAAGCCCCAAGCAGATGCCCCTTGGTGGTTTTCGGGTCTCCCATCGCCCACCGGGCTCTGGGGATCCCCCACACTTTGAGGAGTGAGGGACGGCATCACCGGGGTGTCCTTTGCCAGGACACACCTGTTCCCGGGACACGAGCATTGCCCTCCTGGACCCACTGGAAATCACTCGAGAATTGTGCCAGGGATAGGTTTTTCTCTGTCTTCTGCCTGCAGGTGGGCTTGGGGTCCCACCAGCACCGCTGCTGCTGGGTGCTGCTTGTGTGCACTCCTACACCGACGGCAGGAATTGCAACTTCCACAGCAACAGCCAAAAATTGATCCCAGCCCATCAATCTGTGGCCGTGCTGCTTCCCTCCATCCCACGGGAGCACCCTGTTCTGCAATTCATGCTTACACGGCACTTTCAGAGCCTGAGAAGGAGAACGAAATGCAAAATGTTCCTAATTAACCACTACTGCTATTCCTTGTCATTCAAGGTATTTTGCATATTAACTGAGCAGGCAGAAAGCTCCCTCGCTGGTCCTGCTCCCTGTCACCGTTGTTTGCTCGTCACTGGGATCCCTCCTCCCGTGGTTTCGGGCTGTGCCACTCACAGGCACCCACAGCCTTTCCTCGGAGTGATCACTGGTGGCATCTCACACTCTGCTCCTTGTCCCCTGCAGGATAAAACTCTTCCCCTCTGTCATATTTTCCGTCTTCCACCCCAGAGCCTGGCAGGGAGCAGTGCTGATGTGGTGGAAGGACAGCCAGCATTGCAGATACCTCTCTTTTCCAGCTCTGATATCCCAGATGAATCCAAAACAAAAAAATATTGCAGGTGGCTCTGGGGGGAGTCTGGGAAGGAGGAAGGGAGGGGAGAAAAAAACTGCACCATGTCTAGAAATTGCCCTGGGAAAATTTGACAGCATAATCCCTGCAAAGCCTCCAAGAGAGCTTAGTCAGGCAAACAAAACTTACTCCTCTCATTTCATTAAATCAACTGCAGAAACAAAACGTGCAGCACTGGTGGAATTAGAAGCAAAGCTTTCAGTGAAGCTGGGGCAGCAGTGATAGCCCAGAGGCAAAGTACAGACATTCCCGTGAAATACCAGCTGGTGTCACATGCGATTCTCCATTAATCTAAAACTTTAATTAAACTCAGAAACTGAAAACCCCAAAATACATACAGAATCCCTGAAGTACATCCTGACTGCTGAGTTGCTGGAAATTGTCTCCTCCAGGAGAGAGAAGCTTCTTTCCATTTGGGAATCAAAACTTGTGCTGATCAAATTTAACAGGCACAGGCTCTTAAATAGCAGTTTATGGAACCCCCTCTTGCATTCATATGGAAGGCACCTTGAGGTAAAAATTAACTAAATACCAGGGGGTTTTCCCTTTAAGCACAGCTAGTGGATTCTTTACAAGTACAGGAGTTCATTTTAAGGTCCTGGCCTTGTCCTGTATTGTAGTGACACATGGAGACCCCAGGAACAGATGGATGGATGGACAGGTGATGGCACAGGCCAGTGAGGAGCAACAATTCTGACAGCTCTAAATGTCATCAGAACAGGGCTGGCTGTTACTAAGTACAACCCCAGGTCCTGAATTTTTGCATACAAAGTTGTCCCAAAGACCTCAGATCTGGATTTCACTCCTCCTGAGCCACACAGAAGTCACCACGTGCCACTTCTGGGCACAGTCTAGGCCCTGGCAGAGTCACAGCACCCTGGGTGTGGCCACACGGGCTGTTTCTGCAGCAAGGGTTTCTGCCTGGGTTAAAGTAATGATAAATTATTCCAGGTGATAAAGCAATGAATAATTAACACTCCTGCAAATAGAACTGATTCTGTCCAGAGCCCTGCAACCCAGCCCCAGGGAGCAGGGACCAAGCCAGCACCATGCCACAGGGCATGGGGAACCACTCCAGAGCTCATCGTCCTATGCGTGGCCAAAAACATCCCATGGAAAGCCCTGGGATCAGTATAAAAGCCCTTGTAAGCAGATGGGTACATGCAGAAAAGTCTTAAAGCCTTGGGAGATGCTGAGGATTCAAACCCTGGAGTGAGTCTGGGATGATGTGATCAGGGACTGGCATTCCCAGCCCTGCCACAGGCGAGCCACCCACACGCTCCACACCTCTGCTCTTCCTCTGTCACCATGACAAATTTAATTAAAAGTACTGGGAAGAATATTTTGCAGAGCCCTGGTACGTGTCTAAGCGAAGAGGCTGTGACTGCCAGGATTCTAAATGCCAGTGGTTCTGTCTCTGCATGGCTCGGAGCCCTGGTGCAGGGCAAGCTCAAGCCTGGGCCAGGCTGCTTCCCTTACCAGTGGTGTCCTTGTGCTCCAGGTTTAATAGCTGGTTTCCCTGCAGGATTGCTCACTGGGGCAGGAAATGCCACAGGATTTCAGGAGCAGCAGCTAACGCTCTGGAGGTTCCTGGCACCTGCAAGCCACAATTCCAGCTGTGCTTGGCTCGTTGCTGCCTGGTGACCTGTAAGTCAGAGGTGTAACGTGAGCGCTGGCCCGAGGCAGGCACAGGCACCACCAAGCTTTGCAGCACGTTCTGCTTGGTGCCCTATTTACCCAGTTTACTGCAAGGAGATCCAAGGAGCTGGAAGAAGATGGAAATCTGCAGGATTAAGGAAAACCTTCAGTCCTGAGACAGAACATCTTACTGTGTCGCTCGTCTGTTGGGGCAGCAAGGAGGTGCCTCTCAAGGAGGCTCTGACCCAGCCAGCCTCACCAGCTCTTCTGGACCAACCTGAATCCTGAAAAGCCCTTGGCAGCAAAGGGCTCAGCCCCAGAGCACGCTCACCCACCAACAGCTCTGTCTCAGAAAAGTTTAGTTGCCCGTTATCCCATGGGAATTCACCCCTGCTGAAGGCAAACTTCTTCCAGTCTGATCTTTTAATCTTGTGCAGACCTCATGTTCGTTGCAGAGGAAATTTGCCTCCAGGAGCAGGAGCTCAGACACTCTATAAATGTTTGATAGCTCTGACCACCTCTTCTGAGTTATTATTTTATTAAAAAGGGAGATTTATTGTGGTTCTGGATGACTTGAATTCACAAAGCTCACCAATGTGGTATTTTTTTTATCTCTCATATCGGGTGTACCCAACAAATGTCACAGCCTTTAATAACATGCTTTAATTAATCCTGGAATTCTGGATGCACTATTATCTTCATTTTTCAAAGGGAGGTCACAATAGAGGAAAATCTACATTGCTTGCACGGGCTACACCAGGAGTCTGCGGCAGACCAGGAAATTAATCTCTTAATCATTCTGCCAATTTGACTCAGTGGTGGGAGCACAGACCTGTGACTACCTCAGCTCTCCACACTGATGAAACTATTTCCTTTATCTGGGATGGCCTTTCCCACCTGCAAGGCAGGAGCAGCTCTGGTGTCCTCTGTGCAGCTTTGGAGATGGCTGCTCAACAGCACCGTGCAAGGGCACGGCACCCTGGCTACCAGCCTACCTCTCCCAGCCTGAGGCTTCGCCTTCCTGGAAGCTTCCTTCCTCAGTACCTGTAGGACAAGCCCTGTGTGGATCCGGGGAATCCAAGGAACAAGCCTCGAGAAGCACTGCTCTGGTCTGCCTGGCTCCCTGCCAGGAAGGAAACAGTTCCAGCGGACTTGTCTCTCTCCCACCTGGTGACTCAGGAAGTTTTGTCTGCAAGTAACAATAAAATCCCACCACGCTCCTTTTGCCCTCAGCAGGGCCAGGTTCTTACACCACTTACACCCACAATCAGCTGGGTTGCTGAAAGACCACTGGTACTGTTTCAGACTGACACATCTCCACAGGGGACAAAAAGGCGTTTGTCAACTTGATGTCTGCTTTAAACCAAGAGGACACAACTTTGCAGGGTGTTTATGCCTGGGATCTGGGGCTCCTGAGCTCTGATCCCAGCGATTTATCAGCTCCTCTGCGCATCCATTCATGTTCTCACAGAATACAAACACAACTTGGTTTGCCAACAGGGAGCCACGTGCTGAAAAGGAAGGTGGGAGGACAAAAATGGCAGAGCAAGTGGCTAGTGAAAGATGGAAGTTTTGGAAAAAAGGGTGAAAAAACTGGAGTGGGAGGAAAGATGGCAGAAGCTGAAAGGCTGAAGGAGAGAGAAACAGCTGCAGATAAGCAGCAGGAGAGACTCATATGGAAAAATGAAAAAAGAACATAAAACATTTCCAAATGCCACGAAGTCTGTGAGCAAGAAAGGACGAGGGGTTTTACATGGGTTCTTCACTTCCCTGCTCTGAGTAGGACAAACTAAAGGAACACACAGCAAGGAGCTGGCCAAGGGCAGCACCGTGGGGAGCAGCTGGGTCAGCCCTACCCACGCTCATGTCACCCACTGCTCCTCCTGCACCAGGGCCAGGCTGAGCTGGGCACAGAGGGGCCAGCGAGGTGTCCCTGCTCCCCACTGTCCCTCCTGGGGACATCCAGCCAGCTCCTGTGCTGCTGCCTTAAATTGTGGCGTGCTCCAGCCCCCATTCCATGTGTTCAGTGTGGTGATCCAAGGAAGCCCAGAGAGGCAGGGGTGCCATGAAAATTATAGGGAACAAATCTTTTTAACAAGGTATCTCTAACTTCAGCCCTGCAGAATTAATTCTGCCCAAGCAGAGGATGCAGAGACTTGGGACTCCAGTATTCTACAGATCATTCAACAGATACCAGAATCTTGCAAAAGAATATCAGCTTTTTAATGTTCACCCCACAGTAAAATACATTCAGAGTTTTATACCTGGTATCTAAATACAAGGAAAATAATTTTGCAAACGTTTTCAGTTTGAAAGGCATTTTAATAAAGGTTTAGCAAAAGTTTTCTACAATTTTTCTTTGTGCAGATTAAAAAGAATACCTGTGCATTATGCATGTCACAATAATACACTATTCTGTTGTAGAGGGTAGACAGTATTCTTGAATTAAAATGTCAGGCACTTTGGATTGGATCAGATTTATAAGAACAAAATCCATGGGGGAAAAATAAATGTTAAAATACTATGTTTCTTGTAACTTCCAATTAAATGTTTTGAATATCACAGTGGAGAGAGTTCTTCCAACTCAAGTCAGGTGTGAGCATCCTAAGAAAATGTTTTTAAAGGCAGCTGAGTCAGCTAAATACCAGAGTGAGTGATGCCCTTAAGAGTCAGGCATTAGTGCTCTTTTTGCAGTGGGGCTCTTTACTTCAGACTTGTTGGACTTCGCCAGAATTAACTGTATTTTTTCTTGGTACTCTCTCTCTGCTTCTATATTTGCTTCGTATTCTTTCTTCCTCTTCTCTTCCTCAGCTTTTTGGAGCCACTGTTGATAGGCAATTTGAGACGCAAGCTGGTCTCTGTATTCTTTGGCTTTCTGTGCTTTTCTGGAAATGCCAAATGAATAGGTTACTTAAGCAGTGTGAGTAAAAAGAATAAATTTTATTATTATTATTATGTAATCTGTTAGCATTCAAGCTTAGACTAAAAAACCACTCAAAGCTCCTTTTAGCAGTTAAGAATAACTGCCACTATTACCCAAACGCTGCATGCTAACTTATGTTCTCCAGAGTTATCTGCACTCTGTGGTGTCCTATAAAGCAGACTGTAAAACTGGTGCTCGACCATAAAGAGGGAAACAACAACTCCCTGTAATCAGCATGCCCTCCCTGCTCCTCTCAGCCGTGGTGAGAGGACAGAGGATGGGGGTGCTGAGTCTCAGTCCATCCCTGGCTCGGGCTCAGTGCTGCTGCTGACACCCATCCTCACCCTCCTGCTGAGAACAACTCCCTGCTGCACTGGTATTCCTGGAAGTGGCTGTCAGAAGAAATCAATCTTCCACTGCACCTCAGGACTCGTGTACTGCTTTCAGTCCCCTCTGGAGAAGCAGAGGAAGTCTTACATGCTCAGGCCCTTCTGGAGCAGGAGTCACACAGACACTTGAATGCCAACAGAGTAGTCAGAACTTGTGCACTACCTCCACAGAGCTGAGCCACAAACCCTTCCTGACACTGCTGAGTGCCATCTCTGCTAAGTGGAGCATATCCCAGCTGGAGCCCAGTGTGCTTCCTTCACAAGGGTGACACTTCTGCCAGAGCCAGGAGATTGTTCCCGATAAAGCCCTCAGAGAACACAACAGATACCGGCTCGGGAAGGAGCTACTTGTGTCCCTCGGACAAGAGTGGAGAAAGGGCAGGAGTACAAAAGCGGAGTAAGTGAGATAAGGCCCTTTGCCCAAGGCTTTGCATGACACCCAGAGGAACATTCCAGCTACTGCGTGTAAGGATCTGCTCATCCAGAGGCACTGGAGAGCCCCGTGCAGCCCGGGTTACGTGGTGTTTTGGCGGCTGACACAGGATTGTTCAAGGGATGTCTGCGGGTAGAGTTTAGCAATAATCCCGGACACACTTGCTCTCCTGGGGCAGGAACAAACAGACCTTTCATTATCCCTCCTCCCCAGGCTTCTGCCACTCGTAACAACAGCTCAGAGTGTGAGGGGATGTGCTTAGGAAATACGATTGAGGTAAGTCACATGATCAAGAAAACCAACACAAGGATATGTACCACTATCTTCTGAGGTCAGAATTAATGACTTAATACCAGCTGCAGTATCACAAGTCTGCTCTTGGGCAGCTTGGAACTGATAAGGTACGTGGTGGGAAAGCTTCTCTAATTAGAAGGAAGTCCACCCACTGCTCTAGAGTTATCAGAAAAAAAAAAAAAAAAACAGCTCTGTGACAAGTTTAAAAGATTGATCTGTAAAGAAATGGCCCGATGGCATAGAAGAAAAATACCTTATACGTTCTTCTTCTTCTTCATATTCAAATTTTCTGACTGCTTCAGCCATTGCCTTCTTCTCTTTAGCAATTTCTATTTTCCTCTCTTCTTTTTTCTGCACTGGAAAGCAAAACCAAAAATCCTTTTAGAAGGCAGCAGCTCTGCTGAGCTTGAAGGGACAGAGAGACTGCATTTGGGCTAAGTAGCCTAAATAATAGGTTTGAGTTTTGTTGTTTCTGAAGTGGCACACAAACAACAGCAAGTTTGTGTGGCACACAAACAACAGCAAGTTCTCAGCTTATTTATTTTTCATCCACTCAGATCTGGAAAAATTTCACATTCAGGGCTTCACAATAATATAATTAATAACAATGACTGTTTGCCCATGCAATCCTTACTTTACTAGGTTTTGCCCTGGTGATGGCAACGGGGAATTAGCGTAAGGAATGCCTGTAGGAGAGCATTTTGGGAACAGGTTCAGGGAGGGTCACATTGCTGTCCACTCTGTCACACAGTCTGTTCCCAGCAGCAGGGTGTTGCACTGTCTCTGCCCAGACATGTGCTCAACCACTTACACTTCTCCATCATCTGCGACTGCCTTGTGTTCATGACATCTCTCAGCAGCTGAAACCGAGCCTTCCTCTCTTGCTTCAGTTTCTCAACCCTCTCGGCCCAAACCTTATCCCTCTCTTCCTTGAAGATCTTCTCGTCTTCTCTTTCTTGCTCCTTCTCCTTCCTCAGCTGTTCAGCCAGATGATCCAGGTAATTAACTTGTTCCTTCAACAGTGTTTGCTGCAAACACACAGACATTTGCAGATCTGAGTAAATTAGCTCAAAACAGCCGTTCAAAGCCTGAAGAAAAGTGGTGATTCACAGCCAGTGTGGGAGCTGGGTGCCCAGAGAGCATTCCAAAACCTGCCACGGGAAAGAACTGCTCAGAATCCTCTACCTGGCCAGACTACAGAACAAATACAAAGTGATCCCTTTACCCACAGCAGCTCAGCTGCCTACAGCACACCCCTTTCACAGACTTTCCACAGCTACCAGGCTACTCCAGTATCACCTGCATTAAATATAATATGTAATATGTAAATATATATGCAGTATAATATGTAATATAATATATAGCACCTCCTGTAATTCCGCAGCAAGGGGATTGACATTGAGCTGATACAACTTTCCTAACCTGCAGGAGCTTCTAACCACCTCTCTCCTGTGTCCTAAATACCCTGAGACTTATTTGCATACTGAAGTTGAACAATCGACTTGTTTTAACTTCAGGAAATTACAGAGACATCCACTGATTCATGGCATCTCCAAGAAATAGAACATGAGAGTTTGCATCTATCTATATATTGTTTTTAAATAATTTAAATTTTTTTAGTATTCATTTATTACAATAAGCTAAATATTTCCTTTCTTCTGCAGTTGCAAATACTTAACTACATCAGGTCCATGAAACAAAAAATAGTAGTCCAGCCTCTATTATGTCCATGATAAAGGACGATAGGATGATAAAGCTCAGGTGATTTATACTCCTGAGATTTCATATATACAATGAAATCAGCACGGAGGGACAAAATTCCAGGATTTCCTGAGAGCCCTCACCTCATTTATCCAGCCTGGTAGCCTTGCTGATGGCAAAGCAGGCTTTAAAGTGCTGTGGTTTTAACAGCTAATGGGCTCCTGCAGAGCTGCAGGGTGCTGGCAGGAGGGGAGGCAGCAGGCTGTTCAACAAAAGAATTATCTTGTTCAGGGAGAAGGGCTTGTGTCTGTTCTTTGTTACCCTGTGCAGGGCCAGAACTGGTCTACATGACGTATTGCCCCCCCAAGCTCACAATGAAACACCTTACTTTTTTATTTCTTATCTTCTCATGTTCCTTGTCGGTGTCATGAAAATCATTCTCCAAGATCACCTTCTCTTCAGCAAGCTGAATTTGTTTTTCTGCATCAAGATGCTTCTGCCTGTCCTGCACTGCTTTGAGCCAAATCTCCCTGCATTCCTTCTGCTGATGTAGCTTCCTCCTCTCCAGGTCTTCATTTTCTTTCCTTAACTGGTGCAGCTCTTTTTCCTACAAGGATAAAAGTAGCCAGCTTGTAAAATCACTGTGTAACTTCAAACTAAGTGGTGGCTAGAGTTAGTTTATTGCAACATTGAAGAGAAAAACCTTGCTGGCAACACAGGTTTAGTGTCATCCACTAGAACGAGTAAAGCCTGAACATTTCAGCATACTATTCACTAGAATTCAGGATTTTTATCAGTAATCATCACATGCACTTCAATACAAAAACAGTATTGTGCTGGGTGTTTTCCAAATGTTTCAGGCAGATAGACAGAGTAATCTCTTTAGGGAAATCAGTGTCACTGCAGCACTTTTGATCTACATCCAAGGGTTCATACACAGCCACAAGCACTGACAAAGTTCAGGGCCACGTGTTCCTGCCATTTCTGGAGATATTATCTGTCCTCTGCCTGTGTTGGGTGATCAGAGCACTGCATCTCTACCAGTCATTAGGCTGCTACAAGTCAGCGATTGTATCTTTGTGTTCTGATGGACAGTTACTGAATTTCCATGGTTTCAAATCATCCCACTTCATATTGGAAAGAACTTTATATTCCACTTTATATTGGAAAAATGTACTGTAAAACTGAGTTCATAAGAAAGAAACAATGACAACTCAGAAATGCATATTTGTGATCAAATAGATATTTGTATACTCAAGATTATTTAGCCACAAAAACATTCAAAAGTAGCATCATTAAATAATTCATAAGTATAATTTCTGGACATATTGCAATTGAATAAGTGTACAAGCACAACTGCACTGAAACATAGTCACAACACAGTGTGTGACCATCATTAGCAGTGTATTATCTCAGAAATCATGCTTCAGCTGTCTCTAAGGCATGCTGTTTTTTGTTAAACTGTTTTTAAATTAAATGTCTCTTTTATAATGTGAATGAGTCTTTAAAAATGCCTTAGCAGGTTTGTCATAAACAGCGTGTCTAATCTTTCCATAGGGAAGCAGAAGCTGCACTCCCTGACAAACACCCCTTTTTATGCTGGACATAAAGCACCCATGGGTTCTTGCAGTATTTCAGAGCCAAAGCTGACTTTTTGTCTGCCTGAACTGTCAAATTCACTTTCAGAAGATGGTGAAACAGCTTTGAAACTCTCTCTCTCTCTCTCTCTCTATATATATATATATATAATTTGAGGAATAGCATTAGAAATCCAAAAAGCTTTGAACAGCAAAGGTGAAAAGAAGGCAGAAATAGTTAGCAGTCTGCTGTGCAAGTTGGCACATGTCTTTGGATGAATTCTGACATCAGTGAAGCTGTGGGAGAGCAGCCAAGGATGGGATCCATGAAGGTTTGTTCACTGGGGTAACACAACATCCCAAATGTGCAAACAAGTGGTTACCAAGCACCCTTCTGCAAGCCAGGACCAAAGTGCTATGGCACAAACTCTTGACGCTACAGTCAGGATAACATGAAGTCAATCACTTTGCAAGAAATCACAATTCTTAAAGGGACAAATAAGACAAATGAGGAAGGCAGCTAATGCAGTTAATGCAGCTAAAGCAAAAATTGCAGTCTCTGCTTTGTCATCCACCTCTGAGATATCCTGGTGCACACATGTGGTTTAGCATGCCACAGGTGCGAGTTCTCCTTCACTAAATATTCTATTTTCATTGCAACAACCAGGAGAAACCTTGATGCACACTTAGCTCTCCATTCACCCAGATGAAACTCCTGCTCATTAGGGGCTACCAGCCTGCAATGAAAAACTTGTAATGAGACCATCTGCCACATCCCTCTTCTGCTGAGAATGGATTACATCGCATTTTCCATACAGAATCTCTCCTTCAAAGGAAGCTTTTTTTTTTCCCAGAGGCTCAACCACTTCACCAGAAATGTATCTCCTTGACAGAGCCCCAGGCTGCTGTCTCCAGGGGAAGATGCAGAGTCTTCTATTCTAATAGTGCTTTTCTGAAAAGGCCAGTTAAGGAACAGCATTCTTTGCCTGGGAGGTATGGCAGTGCCTTAGAAGCTGTTACAAGAAAATAATTATATTCTACATTTTTTTTAAATAAGCAAAACATTAGTCTAGCTTGGAATATATTCAGAGCCAGCATTTTCAGAGCTTTAGATTCATTATTGTCTCATTTTTATAAAATGGGGAAGCATATATGATGCCAGCACCAGCTTCCAGTGTCTAACAGAGTATCCTGAGTGATCATTCAGCCTCTACGTGTAAATAGCTGCAAAATGAAGATTGAGTCTGAGCTAAATAGCCTCCCATAATTCAAAGTCAACACACAACACTGAACTAGCAAGCCAGACTAAAGCCAGCAAAACTACAGCAGGAGAGATGGAAAAGGATGATGAAAAAAGAAGGTAGTGGCTGAGCAGTTGGGCCAAGGTAGCCAAATGTGATGTGAGCTCAACAGCAGCCAGGTCTAACAGGCAAGAGAGCTTAAATGCTGCTTGCTAATTTGCTTAAAAAATATTTATAAAATAAATATTTCAGCTGGGAAACAAGACTCCCCTGCTATCCTGCAGGAAACTGGAAATCAAAAAAACACAAAGGTATTTGGCAAAAGCTTTAAAATATTTCCATTTCCCACAACACCTCTGAGAGACTGAGTGCCAAAAGAGTGCCGAGTTTCAAAAGATGTGTCTCCCTCTGTAAATGGGAATGCCTTTGCCACAGCTCTGGAAAAGAGGCTTAGCTTTACAGCACAGGCTCAGAACTAATGGAATCAGTGAAGATACAAATAAGGTATGGATTAGTTTAAATGTCTAGTAAGCCTATCATTAGAAGGCCCTTCTGCCCAAGCCTGAATGCGGAACACTTTGGAAATTACCAGCCTTTCAGCATCCTGTCTGATCTCCTGCTTCTTCTCCTCTCTGTGAGCGGCGTGCACGGCCACCTGGGCATCACGCACATCCACCATTTCCCGGATCCGCGCTGCCACCTCCTGCGCCTTCAGCTCCGCTTCCTGGTCCTTAGCCAACAGTTCCTTCTCACAAATCTCTTCCAACTTCCGCTCCTGCATCTTCTCTTCCTTTTTCAGTATCTCCTTCAGAGTCTGCTGGGCCAGCTGGCAGTCACCCAGCTCCTTCTCACTCAGTTTTTTACAGTGCTCCCGATACTCGTGAGATTGGTTTCTGGAAGGCAACGTGAAAGTTTTTTTTTAAAAAGTCTCAAAGCAATAAGAAGGTCTGGAGGTGTGTGGTGAATGAAGGCTCTCAGCTCATCACTGCCCAAAACACAGCAACCCAGGACACCAATTATACCCCTGGTCTGACATTGATTCCTTGTGAAACCTAAGGAACCACAGAAAGCCTGATGTGATGGAGGTTTTGATGTTAATGAGCTGAAGGATTTGAATTTGTAAAAAATGCCTGAATCAACTTCCTCACAAGGGGAAGTGTACAGGCAGCAGTGATCTCTGCTCCCTATGACAGGGACAGCACCCAGGGCACGGCTGGAGCTGTGCCAGGGAGGTTTAGGTTGGAGATCAGGGAAAGGTTCTTCCCCAGAGGGTGCTGGCACTGCCCAGGCTCCCCAGGGAATGGGCACAGCCCCGAGGCTGCCAGAGCTCCAGGAGCCTTTGGACACCCTGCCAGGGATGCTCAGGGTGGGGTTGTTGGGGGGCTGTGCAGGGCAGGAGCTGGGCTGGGTGATCCTGGTGGGTCCCTTCCAGTTTGGGATATTCTGTGAGTTTAAATGAACACACAATACATCCACACATGGTATGCACAATGTGTCCTCTACATGTAGCTGGAACATGGAGGGGTTGTGTGCATATATATCTTGTATTAACATACAAAACACATTCATGCTACACTTATCCAAACATGCAGGTTGGTCTCTATTCAAATGAAGACTTAGAATAGGTTGGTAAGTCACCTGAAAGCTCATTCATATTCAGAAAAGCACTGCGTCTGTAGAAATGTGGGTTACACGGTTGAGCAGGAACCACTAGAAATGTATTAATTTTTAAAGTGAAGTTCTGTGGGATAATTCAGACAAGTCACAATAAAAGCCTGGAGAAGGTAGAAAGTCAAACAAGTAATGCAGCTTTCAATTTTCATTCACTCTCTGCAACTGAGTTGCATATAAAGAGGTAATTTATCTTCAGTTGAAGAACACTGCTCTAATTGCAGACTCTGCTTTTACTTTTGCAAACAAAGCACTATTGAGATCAACACATGCCATCAAACATTATTTAATTTGAACAATCTGCAAGGATTTTATATTCTGTTCTATAAACAGGACATAGATTTTCATGAAGTCAGAATGTGAAACTGGCAGACAAAGGAGAAGACCTGCAAGTGTGAAGGATGTGTAAGGTCTGAGGATGTGTGACAGACACATGTGAATGCTGTGAAGTGAAAAGATATCTCACAATTTCATGCTGAATGAATCTATGCAGATTATTGCAAAGGTGTTTAGGAATTCACAGAAGATATCACAGCCTGAATCATGAACAACTTCATGGCAGCAGTAGTTACCTGCACAATGTGAAATACTATGACACTACACAAGCTATGGCTGACTATCCTGTGTAACCAAAACATTAAATATTCATCAGGCAACTACCTCAAAGCTATTACCAAGCTCCATGTCAGGGTAGTTATTTAATTTTCAGAGCAGAGATCTCACCATGTCTTCTCTCTGCTGGCATTCAACAGTTGCTGCCTCACATTTCCCTGGGGACAAGGACATCTCTCTGTTCATCCTCTTGGCTAAAGCACCCAGTGCTGGGGAGCCTGTGCTGAAAGGTGAAGGGCACTGACACAAACAGTGAAAGGAAAAGTACTGCTGTGAAAACATTTCCATTCTGCTGCTATTTGTTGAACCTGCCCCAGCCTGAACCCCCTGCCCGGGGCTGATCCCCAGCGTGGGCAGCAGGGCAGGTCAATTCTGCCCCTGTGCCCTGGGCTCAGGTGAGAGCCCACCTGCAGAGCTGTGTCCCTGCCCATGATAAAGATGACTTTGAAGGCCCCTTTCAACCCAAAATCCCATGATGAGATGCTGTAGTTCAGTGCCAGTGCAGGTTGGTGAAAAGGGATGGCTGTTTTACCTCTTGGACGAGACAGGAACCTCCTGACCACTGTTGAACCCAGCAATAAAAGCAGAGAGCAGCACAGTGATGTGCCTGCCATGAGCCATGGCACATTCCAAGGAGCACCCTGCTCCCAGCAGGTCATCAAGCAAACTACGTCATTGATGGTTTTCTTACATTTCACCACTGGAGTCTAGCTTTCTTCTCCTGGGTGGGAGTTAGTGGTGATGAAAGACCACAGCACTAATTAGTATTCATGAAAAAACATATTTCTCAAATGTTGTGAGGGAAACATGCTATTATTAAGATTCTAAATCTTGCTATTATTAAGATTGTTCATCTTACAATTAGCAATCATTGTATTACCTTAACACAATGGGTTCAAAGTTCTCTTGGCATTGAAGGAATAAAGAACTAGTTATTCTTTTCTGTGATTATAAACTAATCTGATATTTATTGAATTCCCACAGGGGAGTAGGAGTGAATTATTTCAGCATTGTTAGAATTTTAATAAAAATAACCCTTTAATTCCTTGATTTCATCAAAATAATTCCCACAAAGCAGCTTTTATACCAACCCATAAACATCTGCTCCCCCAGATGGCAGGTTTTCTTTCTCACTTTGCTATCTTAAGCTTCTTAACATTAAAACTGTGCCTGGATGTGGCTACTTCCCAAAGACAGAACCTCCTCAGTTATTTATTCATTTTATGGCTGCAGCACAATGTGGCTGGGATAACATCATTCCCCATATGGATGCTTCTGATGTTACCACAAGAAAGAGGATGTGATCCGTGTTTTATGCAAATTTTAAGACGTTGCAGTTTTCTTTAAAGTTACCAATGATGAACATGTCCTCAGGCTAGTACTGGCTGAGTCTCTTCTCAGACAAGGTGTAGCCCTCCCTGAAAATGAATTCCAGCAGGACTCTCATGGTCCAAGCCTTGTCCCCTCTGTCACCTTGTGACAAAGGACTCTCCTGGTTAACATTACGACTGAGAAGCTGTTACATCTGTACCCTCAGGCCATGGCAACCAGCCATAAAATATAAAAAATGCTGCCTTTTGGTGCTCTGGAATAATGTCTGACAGTGTAGGTGCTCCTGTACCTCAAGGTTTGAGAATCCATGCCTGAAAAAGGGCAGAGCACCTTGCTTGGAGTTAAAGGAAATACAAACAAGTCTGTATCAGGTTTCAGAGAGATATTCAAAAGAGTTGAAAATCCACAGGCAAAGAGAAACAGAAAATCATGTTTGTATCCACCTGCTACTGGATTGACTTGCCAGGGCTCCTAGGTGTGCCCTGGAGTAATCATCTGCAAAGGGGGCAGGTGTACAGGAAGAGAATATGTTTTGTACCATTGATAAATAACATTACAAAGTAAAAAATAGCATTTATTTCATCTTTACCTCATCCTTTTTGATTTCTATTTGTGCATATGTTTTATAATGTACACAATATACCAGCACAGTATATTATTATATATTTATATAGTTGATAAATAAACATATTGGGGTGAATGTTGAAAGTTTTTACAGCTAGGGGTTGCAGTCAGAGGACTGGAGACCATTGTCCCAGAGGACAAGCTGTGACACAATTACAGACTGCTTGTGGATTTTCAGGAAGTGTTAGTCTCCTGAGCAGCAAATCGTGCTCCCAGATCTCTGCCCAGACCAGGATGGTTTAGGAAGAAGAGTAACATCTAACAGCCAGAAAAAAGCAGACCTGGGGCTACTTAAACAAGACAAATACATGCAGGTACCCCAAGACTGCCACTCACAACAGCTGAGAGGAGAGATGGCTTCACTAAGTCCTCTGAAAACAGGCAGCCAGCAGAACACCCACAGCAAAGGTTCAGCAACACTTTTTAACAGGGTGCTGTGTGGTGTGAAGATGGCTTAGATCCCAGAGCAGAGTGGGAAAGGTAAAAGGATAATAATAGGATGAAATAATCCCATGAGACTGAATGACCTATAGATATAGTGACCTACACTAGGAAGACAAAGGACCTGAGACATTAGGACGGGCAACTACAGCATGAAAGTTCAAGTATGTGTCACCAGATGATGCAGTTCAGTGGTGTGATTCATTTTGCAATTAAAATATCTAAAATTAGACATCTGAACAGGAATCTGCATATGTGCTAAATTTCCACTCTGATCAATGAGAATGTAATTAAAGTCAGTAGAGGCTGGGGTGCAATTCAGCTGACAGGGCAGGATAAGCCTGTTTGGGACTGACTTTAGGTTCCTGTAACTGTCCTGATTTTGGTGAAGTTTTGAATAGAACAGGAATGCAGATTCCCAGTGAATACAAAGATACCAACACCTAGACGCCGACCTTTAGGTAACATCTTCCTGGTGTGTAAAACAAGCTACAAGTGCAAAATAAAATGCACTCCAGCAGCACCCCCTCCAAACTTTAAAAGTGAGTTTCAACCACTTTGTGTGAAAGATAGAGAACAAATCAGAAGCTGCAAAAGGCAAGGGCCACATTTTCAAACCACCATGTGAAGTTAGGCAGTGTATGCACTTCTAACACCTGTCTAAGTCAATAAACAGGTTTAACAAACATTTAACATTTTAACAAACATTTACCTGTGGAATTAGTTAATTAGTGTTTATGCACAAGTAAGAGCCAATGTTGATTTTTAGCCCCAGCCTGTGCACAGGTGTTGTTAATTTCACAGTACCGTGGGAGACTGGGAAAGACACTTCAAATAATCACAATTAAATAACACTATTATTTCTCTCATTCCTCCCTCGGAAAACCAGATTTACAAGAAAGGGAGAAGGAGATTTCATGCCAAGGCCTCAGGTCCTAGTAAGTACCTCCAAGTTACTGCTTTCAGTCAGGAAGATTTGGCACAGAACTTCAGGCTGCATTAAACCCTTAGCTGCAGCTGCTACTCTTGAAAAATATGCAATTAATTAAAAAAAAACTGTCTTTTTAGTCAATCTCAACCTTTCAAGAATCTTTACTGACATATTGTCTTAGTAAGCTTGATTTAAGCCAAATTAACCTTCCCTGCAACCTGTTCACTACAACAGTATAAAGCTGGAACAGCAATTACAAAAAGGGCTGACTTGGCAGGTGGAAATGCAGGGATGCTCATGTGGGACAAGGAGGACACACTACACGTGCAAGAATTAACTACTTTGATTTTTTTCTGTCTTACTGTTTCAATCACTTTCGTCTTTCCTTACTCAGTTTATTATTGCCACCTTCTTTTTAAATTGTCCCTGTATATTTACTTTGGGCAAATTCTCTTTTATAAGATATTTTTATGGCAATACCTGAACTGTTGCTCTCGTTTTTCAGCCACCACTTGTAGTCTTTCTTGCTCCTTCTTCTCCCTCAGTAATTTTGCTTGTTCCTTCATCTTTACTTCTCTCTGCTGTGCGTTTTCCTCATCAAGTGCTCTCACCTCAGCAAGGTGCCTGCTCTCCTCTGCCTCCAGAAAGTCACGGAGCCTGTAATGAAAACATATTAATAAAGGCTAAATCAATTCTTCTGCCGAAGGACAAAGTTTTTGTTTATTTATTATTAACACAAAGTGGGTACTGGGCTCCTTTCAACACCTCTTGCAAATGTCAGAGAAGTGAACATCAAATTTCAACTCAGGGATCATTTGTGTTGTGTCCATCAAGGGAATCTTACAGGACAACATGAGTGATTCTGTCCAAGCACAGTTTAAACTCCTCATCTTACAAACTCACTTTCAAAGCTGTTTTATGACTTCAGTTCCCCAGTCATCAAATTATTCTGTTTCTCAGACTACATTTGTCACCAGCTGATAACAATTAGATTTTGTACTATGGTTATCTTTCAGCATAGACACACAGAATACCCTGAGCTGGAAGGAACCCACCAGGATCACCCAGTCCAGCTTCTGGCCCTACAGACACCCCAACAATTCCTCCCTGGGCATCCCTGGGAGCAGTGTCCAAACGCTCCTGGAGCTCTGGCAGCCTTGGGGAGCCTGGTCAGTGCCCCACAGCTCTCTGGGGAAAGAACCTTTCCTGATGCCCTCCCTCCTCTATGCATCTATAGTTGTATCTTCCCTCAAACGACCTCTTGCTATTTTAGCATCACTCCACAAAACACTTCATCCTGAAATATCTTTGATGAGAAAATTATGTCAGATAGGCAGTTTTTAAACACATCATCATTTACTTCTCTGTTAATCCCAGCAGTGAGAAACCTGGGGCTACCGAATCCAGAAGTCACCGATTTCAGCCCAAATGCTACAGTGCCTCAGCAGAAAGGGACGCGGGGTCCCGGCAGACAGGCTGAGCACAGGCCAGTGATGCACCCTTGTGGCAAAGAGAGCCACTGGCACCTTGGGCTGCGGGAGGAGCAGCGCTGCGAGCACGCCCAGGGAGGGCATCCCTCCTCTCGGCACTGCTGAGACCCACCCCGAGCGCTGCCTCCAGCTCCGGGCTCTGCAGCGCCGCAAGGACACGGCGGGACAGAGGGCGCCAGTGGAGGGACACTGAGGGACTGCAGCACCTTTCCCAGTGGGAGAATCTCTTCCAAACTTCCTTCTCTCCTGAGAGAGCTGGGACTGTCCAGCCTGGAGAAGAGAAGGTGCAGAGGGATCTTACCAATGTACATAAACCCCTGAAGGGAGAGGATGCAGGAAAACAGTTACTCCTCAGTGGTGCTCAGTGGCAGGACAAGGAGCCACAAATTAAACCACGTGAAATTCCAAATGAACAGAAGAAAACAGTTTGTTTTCTTTTTACTGTGAGTGCGGTCAGCTATTGGACAGGCTGCCCACAGTGGTAATTCAGTCTCCATGTGTGGAGACAAGCAAAACCCAAATGGACACACACTCCTGGACAGCCTCCTCTAGGTGACTCCAGGGTTGGACCAGATCATCTCAGGAGGTTCCTTCTAACCCCAGTGGCTCTGTGGAACCCATGTGCAATTCCCCTGAAAGCACATTAGACCAGGACACCAAACCGATGACCTTCACAGCTACAAAGTCACTTGATGTGAAACAGTAACTGAGAAATTAAATCACATTATTTTTTCCAAAGATCAGAACAGCATAATTCTGTTCTTTACACAGCAGTAAAGTGCTTCACCTTTAATATTTTTGAAAGACTTCTGGAAAATTTTAATTTTTTCAGCTGACTGTGCTGCAAAGTGTTATTTGTAGGAGCTAAACATCAGCTTGATGAGTTTGCAACAAAACCCTCAGTGACACTGAACTGAATTTCTGACACTGTGCTACCCAGAGAAGCTGTGGATGTCCACGGCAGGGTGGGTAGATGAGCTCATTGATCCCAAACCACCCTGGAATTCTATCATTCTGTGCCCCACCTCTGGAAATGCTCCAGGGCAGGTTGGACAAAGCTTGGAGCTCATCTGATCTAGTGGCAGGTGCCCCTGCCAGGGGGCTTGGAACATGATAAACTTTAAGGTCCCATTCCAACCCAAACCATTCCATCATTTTATGATTGTATCAAGGTACACTTCATTCTCTTTAAAAATCAAGCAATGAAAGCGCTTGTTGTCTGTGGCAGGCAGGAGGCTCCAAATAGCACCTCGGCTACACAGTTACTGTGTTTGAACACATGCCACTGGTGCCCGGCCCTCTGAGCACACAGTGAAAACAGCAGAGGCGCTGCACTGGCTATGTGTTTGCTACCTCTCTCTCCTCACTTCGATCTCCTGCAGGTACTGCTGCAGCGTTGCCCGGACCTTCCTCTCGGCAGCGCGCTGCATCCATTTGTCCTCGCCGCCCTTGTGCCAGTCGCAGACGTTGCGGTAGTGGCGGAACACCCGCAGGACACGTTCGTGCTCACGCTGCTCCTCCTCCAGCTCCCTCTCAGCCAAAATCGTCTCTTCGAAGAGGTCTCTCTTGGTGGGCTTGGCTATCTGCGAGAGAAACGAAATGGGGAAAGCGTGGAGACCTCGGAGCACCCTTCCAGGATATGAAGGGGTCTACAGTGAATCCAGAGAGGGACTCTTTGTCAAGAACTGTAGTGACAGGACAAGGGAAATGGGCAGAGTGAAAGAGGGAAAATTTAGGCGAGATGTAGGAAGAAATTCTTTGTGTGGATGGTGAAGCACCTGCACAAGTTTCCCAGAGCAGCTGTGGCTGCCCCTGGATCCCTGGCAGTGTCCAAGGCCAGGCTGGACAGGGCTTGGAGCAGCCTGGGATGGTGGAAGGTGTCCCTGCCCATGGCAGGGGATGGCACTGGATGAGTTTTAAGGTCCCTTCCAACGCAAACCATTCATGGCTGAAAATACAAACTATTAATCTGCATGTTTTTCAGTTGAATTCATGACTGTGCAAGTATCTAACACCAAGTGACAAGTTCACGGTAATTATGGGGTAATCACAGAATCACTGAGGCTGGAAAAGAGCTCCAAGTTCATCAAGTCTGAGCTGTGCCTAATCCCCACCTTGTCATCCAGCCCAGAGCACTGAATGCCATATCCTGTCCTCCCTTGGACACCTAAATGGGCAGAGTGAAAGAGGGAAAATTTAGGCGAGATGTAGGAAGAAATTCTTTGTGTGGATGGTGAAGCACCTGCACAAGTTTCCCAGAGCAGCTGTGGCTGCCCCTGGATCCCTGGCAGTGTCCAAGGCCAGGCTGGACAGGGCTTGGAGCAGCCTGGGATGGTGGAAGGTGTCCCTGCCCATGGCAGGGGATGGCACTGGATGAGTTTTAAGGTCCCTTCCAACGCAAACCATTCATGGCTGAAAATACAAACTATTAATCTGCATGTTTTTCAGTTGAATTCATGACTGTGCAAGTATCTAACACCAAGTGACAAGTTCACGGTAATTATGGGGTAATCACAGAATCACTGAGGCTGGAAAAGAGCTCCAAGTTCATCAAGTCTGAGCTGTGCCTAATCCCCACCTTGTCATCCAGCCCAGAGCACTGAATGCCATATCCTGTCCTCCCTTGGACACCTCTAGGGATGGGGACTTCCAACACCTCCCTGTGCAACCCCTTCCGAGGCCTGAAAGTCTTTTCTGTGAAGGAATTCCTTCTAAATTAGACAAGCCCTGCCTACACCCCCATAGCACTGGGCTCCTCAGGACTCCCACACATGGCACCTGGCACCTCGGGACCCCTCACACAGCACCGAGCACCCCGGGACCCCTCACACAGCACCGGGCACCCCGGGACCGTTCACACAGCACCGGGCTCCCTGGGACCCCTCACACAGCTCCGGGCACCCCGGGACCCCTCACACAGCACCGGGCACCCCGGGACCCCTCACACAGCACCGGGCTCCCCGGGACCCCTCACACAGCACCGGGCACCCCGGGACCGTTCACACAGCACCGGGCACCCCGGGACCCCTCACACAGCACCGGGCACCCCGGGACCCCTCACACAGCACCGGGCACCCCGGGACCCCTCCCAGCTGCTCCCAGAGGGTCCCGCCTCAGCCGGCCCCGCTCTGGGGCTCGGCCCCCACGTCCCCGCAGCTCCCCGGAGCAGAGCGGCCCGGCGTGGCCCCTCACCAGCGCCAATTCGTGCGGCCCGCAGCCGGTGAACTCCCGGCGTCTCAGGGTGTGAGAGCAGTGAGGGGGCTGGGGACGGGGCGGGGGCCGCGCCGCCATGGCGGATGGAGGCGCCGCCGTTGCTGAGGGGACGCGCGCGGGACGGAAGTGGCATCATGGCGGCGGGGGCTCTAAGGGGTGTCCTGGCATGGCGGGGGCTCTGAGGGGTGTCCTGGCATGGCGGGGGCTCTGAGGCGTGTCCGGCATGGCAGGGGCGCTGAGGGGTGTCCGGCATGGCGGGGGCGCTGAGGGTTGTCTGGCAGACCGGGAGTGCTGAGGGGTGTCCTGGCATGGCGGGGGCGCTGAGGGTTGTCTGGCAGACCGGGAGCGCTGAGGGGTGTCCTGGCATGGCGGGGGCACTGAGGGGTGTCCTGGCAGACCGGGAGTGCTGAGTGGTGTCCTGGCATGACGGGAGCACTGAGGGGTGTCCCGATCGTCAGGGCTGGAAGAGACCTTCAGGGTGATCCAGACTGCCGCTGTAATTCCGAACCCTCCACACCGCGGCACCCCGAGCCAAAGCCCGGCGCCTCCTGAGCACCATCCACTGCGGCTGCCCTCTGTGGGCAGCCCCTGCCTGCCCGCCCGTGTGGCAAAATGCGGAATACCTAAAAGTTTCTGAAGAAGGGGTGTTCTTTAATCATGGAATCATAACATATCCTGAGTTGGAAGGGAGCCACAAGGGGCCCTGTCCCTGCCACGCACGGCGACCACAGAGTGCAGCCCCGGGCGCCACTACTGGGACATCAGTGGGGACAGGCTGGTACAGGAATGGAAGGGATTTAGGTTAATTATTCTTGTCTTATGGAGCAAGCCTGGCCCAGCTGGGGCTGTTCCCCTGAGCTAATGACAAAAATGTGTTTCCTGTACCCACAGATGATGGAGCAGTGTGAACCCTCAGCTCCCAGGTCAGGACTGTCACAGAGACCTCCTGCAGCACGTCCTGGTGATGCCAGGCTCCAGACCTGCCTGGGCTCGAGGAACACGGGATGTAAAACATTGGCTGTGCATCAGCGATTGCTTCAAGCTCATTGCCCTCAAAGGAGTCACGGGAAAAAGCTGTTGCTGAAGCTTTGAAGCTCTGGAACACACACACATACACTGCCAAGAACTTTGCTTTCTTGCACATAATCACATTAGCTTGGCTGATAAGTTGAAAAAAATTATCCCAGGGAGGAAAGGTCAATGTTTAACCTGGCTATAAAGCCTGTTCTCATCCAATTAAAAGCCAGTGCAATTACTTCTGATGTCAACCATGGGATCCTTGCACAGTCAAACACAGCAGTTTGATACACAGGATTTGCACACTGGAGAATGTGTTATACCACCACGCTGGTGCTTGAAGTGGAATCTTTTGAGTTTATTTCAGTAGAGACTTAATGCTGCCATACTACTTTGACTTAGTCTTTGAGATGTTTGTGAAAGGGAAACAACTTCACATCACTTTCCCCCTGAAAAACTTGTATTTGAGTTCTTGGTATTGTATAGTTTTGCATAGTATTTTATGGTGTGTTTAATGGGGAATGTTGCCTCAGTCTTAAGATCTACACAAAAATCAGCAATCAGCTTTATGTGTAATAGACAGTGTACAAATGTGCAGCACTGCCATCTGTTTGACATCCAAAAATAAACAGGGATGTGTGGATTCTCTAAAGCCCCCATTCTTCTGTGAAGTCCCTCCGCCAGCTCTGAGAACATTTCCTCCTGAAAACTGGGTTTGTTCCAAAGACATTGCAGATGGCTTGTGACTTTATTTTACATTAATGTTTGATGAAAAAAAAATTCTCTTTAACTTAGATGCCTAAGAGGACCCTGGTCACTGGCTTTCCTCACTGGCAATGTATACGGGATGTAGGATATACACAGGATATGGTTCTGGATTGGCTGGATTAAATTCTCCTTCCTGAAAACTCTCTCTAAGGAATGGCACATAAATTTCATTTATTCACAGAACCACAGAATCCCAGGATGGTTTGGGTGCAAAGGGACCTTAAAGCCTGTCCCTGGCAAGGGCAGGGACACCTTGCACTATCCCAGGGTGCTCCAAGCCCCGTTGGCAGGAGGGAAGGGCTGGGAAGGCATGGAAGAAGGACATCACATGCTGATGGATGGAGCAACTCAGCAAAGCAGAGCCCATTTTCAGGAGCAAAATCTGCAGTGGGAAAATCTGGCAAGGACAGTGGGGCCTTTCTGTCCTTCAAGGAAGCATGAGAAACTGATTGGTATCAACTGACGGACAATTCCCTCTTTGTACAAAAGAAACTTTCAGCTTCTTCCTCTAGAAAGAAAATTACCTCTATTTAAGGGAACCAAAGTCCTCCCCACCCCTCATAAAAGACAATTTTCCCTACAATGGCTGCCTGTTCTCTTTGTCTGGGGTTGTGGTGGCTACATGAGCCAGTGCTTGGGCACACCAGCCCCTTCCCTCTGCAGAATCAAATGTCTCTCTCTCCTGCAGATGCCCCTGGCTTCCCAGGACGGGGCTCTCAGAAGCTGCCAGTTCCTCTCTGGTTCTGAATCCCCCTGAGGTTTCCTCACTGGTCACACTCCACACCATCTCAGGTTCCTCCAGCCAGGCTTTCTTGTGACTCTTCCTCCAGGCAGTCCTCAAAGTACTTGCTTAGGGAAGCCATGACTCTTGGCTTTTTGTGTCTCTTGGGTACATTTTTTCTGAGGGATTTTTTTTTTTTTTTTTTTTTTTTTTTTTTTGGGGTTTTTTTTTTTTTTCTGTTTCCC
>NW_024513655.1:973837-987496 GCF_017590135.1 Pyrgilauda ruficollis
TTTTGGGGGTTTTTTTTTTTTTTTTTTTTTTTTTTTTTGTGAGGGATTTCCTGTTTGCTCAGATCCACATGACTGGCTGAGTCAGGAACAGGAGAGTCACATAATCTAAAACCATGTCACAGTGACACGCTTTGCATCAGGAGCAGAGCTCAGAACTTCTAATAATGTATTTTAAAAATGTAAGTTAAATGTAAATCTTTCCCTTACGTCACTGGTCACAGGCAGCACCTGCCAGCCAGCACCACGTGTCATGGTGCAGCGCCACACAGGCCTGGCTGTGGCAGGAATCACAGAACCCTGGAATGGCTGGGGCTGGAAGGGACCTTAAAGCTCATCCAGCGCCACCCGTGCCACGGGCAGGGACACCTTCCGCTGTCCCAGGTGTCCTTCTCATGCCTGGAGCCCCCAACATACACAGACATTTTTCGTGTCTCTTGTGCAGTTTCCCCTGAGACAGCAGCCTCACGTCTTGGCTCTCCTGTCTCACCATTGTGATTAATTTAAATTCATGCTGGCTCTAAGTGCTGCAGCCTGGGAGTCCCACAGATGTTTCATGGTGGAGCTTTAAGCCCCATTAACTCATCATTCACCTGTGACACAGCACGTGTTTCTGTTGCATCCATGTATCTCCCCATAGAATTCAATGGCAGCAAGATGCAAGTTTCCAGCGCTGGCAATAAAATTCAGGTAGTCCTTAACATTTATTTGACTCCGAGCTTCAGGGGAGGACTGAGAGTTTTGAGTTGGAGGCTGAAAAGAGCTCTGTGAACTTTCTGAGTGAATGAAGGAGGCAGCTGATGGGACAGGTCTGCCTTTGGCCATGGCTGGCAGTGTCAGCTGCGTGCATGAGTCCTGCTTGGTCACTGTGGTGCCGATGTGGAAGTGCAAAGATCAGAGTTCTTCCCCGACCACGTCTGGGCCAGGCGCCATCTGACAAATGCTCCTTTTTACCCCAAATCCCCATGGTGGAAGGGGGTGGGAGGGTGGAGAGTCAGCTGCTTCCCTCTCTCTACAGCCACGGGCAAGCAGAAAAGATATTTTTCTCCTTCCTTTCTCTCAGCCTTGAAAGAGCAAAGGGTAATTACATAAAGGGAACATGGTGTGAGAGGGGGGTGATTAATTCCAGCATGATTAGGACAGACCAAAGCCTACTAGTGGATTTACAGTTTTATTTTTATAAAGCTGCCTGTGGTCCTTCCCTACCTCCCTGCCCCAAGAGCTGATCCATCTCAGGAAACATCTCTTTACTCTCCCTGTGTGCTCCAGGTTTCACCAGGAAGACTGTACATCTCCAAGTTGCTTTATCTGTAGTTTGTGATTAGAAGGAGATATCACAGAGAAGCTCACCAGGCATCGTTTGGGGTTTCACCACCTACATCCTGCCTGGCTGCTCTCAGTCACAGCTCACAAAGTGGGTGAGATCAGCAGCAAGGTCAAAATTCCCCTCCCAGCAAATCAGAGTCCCTGAAGCAGAGCAGAGCATCAGGCTGCAGCTCCCTGCAGGCACAGCTTCAGGGCTGGGGCAGTGCTACCTGGGGCAGAGTGCTGAGGTGTGGCAGAAATCAGAATTCCAAGTTGGTGACATGGATCCTTGCACACAAACACTCCAGGGAAATGCTGCCCTGCTGACCTCTCTGCTGGCATGGGATGGAGAGCCATGCACAGTCTTTCCCTTCCTAATCCAACTCTAGGCGGGAACAATTTCCCTACTGCAAAAACGTGAATATTTGTGCTGGGAAACACACTTTTTTTCACGCCTGAGACAAGAACTGACTCTGTAACCCAGCTGGAGTGTTTAAAGAGGATGTGAAAGTATTTGAATTGAGTTTTTCAAACTTGTCTACCTGCTAATTTTATGATGTCAATAAAATATTATTTTATTCTTTTTAGCTAGAAAGCAGTCTCTGCTGACTGTAAATTTCCCTTCCTGTTATTTTTACATGAGGCTTTTCAACAGACCCAAATGATTCCAAGAAATAAGGTCATGTACTATGAAGATGCTTCTGCGTCATCCTCACGTGCCAGTCATGGGAGACTGATTTTCTGTCCTCACTGCAGTGAGGGCACCAAAATGTCCAGCACAATCAGCAGCTGGCACAGCAAAAGTAGGGGAAAAGGGCTAAAGTCAGTGGGAGAATGAGAAAAGGACAGGTTACACAGAGGTTTATCAACTGATGGCTCTCACATGAATTTGTTGCTATGGGCTTTTTCCCAGAAGACTTAGAAAGTGAGTCCAGCCATCTAAGAACTGTTTGGAGTGGTGTAGCCATGATATTATGAAAAATCCTTTGCTGGGATTTTTCCCCTCCTGTCTTAATGTAGTATTTTAATATAATATTTAACATAATAAATCAGCCTTCTGAAATGGAGTCAAGCCTCGTGTCTCCACACACGGAGAGTCCTCAACAGAGTGGGGCTTTTGGAAGAGAGGTGAGGTGCTGGCAGACTGAGGGAAAAAAAAAAAAAACCACTGGGAAATCACAAGCCAGTTAACTTCAGTTCCTGATTAACAACATCAAAGATACCATGGAATAAATAACAGGAAAATGATTTGCAGGCAAGAAGAAAATAGAGAGACAAACACCAGGCAACATAGATATGTGAAGGACAAACAGTTTCATGCTAAATGCATTTCCTTATTTGATGGGTAGCAGGCCTTGTGGGGAAAGAAGCAGTATATTTAATGTGATAAGGCCTCTAACACCTCCCTGTGCCCCAAGCACCTTCATCCCCGTGGCCTGTCTGGAGCTACCCCTGGGTTCCCCACCTGTGGCTAGGTGTCACCTGGGTTGCTGTCCCACCTCCTGTGGGTTTAAATCTCAGTAATAACCTGCAGAAGAAACAGTATTTTTTATCTGGGGAGCACACGGAGGTGTTAAGGACAAGGACTGCAATAGAAACAGAGTTTCCAAGAGATCATGAGGGTTTAGAGGTGAGGGCTGAAACGCCAGATGCGGCGCAGAAGGGACAAGGACCTGCAGGGACAGCACACAGGCAATGGCTGCCACTGCCACAGGGCAGGCACAGATTTGGGGATCTTGGGCAGGAATTGCTGGCTGGCAGGGTGGGCAGGCCCTGGCACAGGGTGCCCAGAGCAGCTGTGGCTGCCCCTGGATCCCTGGCAGTGCCCAAGGCCAGGCTGGATGGGGCTTGGAGCAGCCTGGGACAGGGGAAGGTGTCCCTGCCATGGCAGAGGGTGGCACTGGATGGGCTTTAAGACCCAGCCAAACCATCCTGGGATTCTTGGATTCTGTGACACCAGCAGGGTTGCCCACCTGGACAAGAGCAGTCAGGAGAAGTGGATGGGGAACAGCTGAGCTGGAAGCGGTTCCTTGGTCAGAAATAGATGATCACAAGCTGGCAGTGAGTCAGCGAGGCCACGGCGCTGCAGGAGAAGGCAGAGAGCTCTGGTGACCTCTTCTTTACATCCCTTGGGGAACATCCTGGGGTTCCAGGCATTTCAAGAGAAACAAAGTTACTGGGAGAGAATGAGTTCTGGGAAGTATCAGAGCTGAGAAGTTGTTTAGTCTAGCAGGAGGAAAACAAAATAGACATATTTTCAGATACGTGGTCTCATTGTGCAGAAACCACAATTTACGTTGTGGCTGTCTGGTGGATTAGGGAAAATGTGAAGATCCTTTTCCTATCATATGTTACAGCTTCCAGTACCAACCATTGAGCCATGCTGATGAATGTGCAACAAATAAACCAGTGGGAAACCTGTTGTTTTACCACTATATTTCCTAAACTGATCTCAGACTGAAATTCAGCAAACCCGACCAATTTACCCAGGGCAAGAGATCTATGGCAGGCAGCAGCTCTGGAAACACAGCCTCCTTTGGGGCTTTATCAGGTTAGATAGTTTTAATTTCCTTTTTTGCCCAACTCCCTTCCAAAGCTGGCTGTGAAAATTCCAACTTACTGCTGTTTTAAAACCTCATGTTCAACAGGAATCTCTTGATTTTAATAATAATTTGTTAGGAAATGGTACAGAATATCACAGCCAGAGCTTCTTGTAATGTTTGGGATAGGTCTCTAAGGGCACATTTTGTTCTGGCAAGTTCCTTTCTAGATCACCTTTAATAAAAAATCAGCCACTGTTTATTTTAAATAACACTTTGTTCTGAAACAAAAAGCTTACAGGTGGTAACACTTTTGTTAAGGGTCCAATTTTTGTCTCACTGTGAAACTACTATTCTTGTATTTCTAATTAAAAAGTTTTAGTGAGCTAACAAGTGACAGAATTGGCAACAAAATCTGGATATTAAAGAAAGGTGGGGTTTGGTTGGCATTTTGGTTGCTTTTGGTTTTGTTTTTTTAATTTCTTTATATTTCATTTTAAGTCAAACACCAGACTTTGCCCTTCCATTTTTCTTCACACTATTTCCCCCAGATTACCAATCATTCCTATAAAACTAGGAGAAATGGTTTCCAGGTGATTTCTTTTTTTTTTTTTTTTTTTTTTTTTTTTTTTTTTTTGCTTAGTCCACCTGCTACACTACAAGGAAAAGTGAAAATTCTGATTTTTTAAATTCAAAAATACTCCACAATAACACACTTTGTTAATATTTAGTGCTGTAATAGAAACTATGATGGCAAAGAGAGCCTTGCTGGTAGGAAAACCTCTGTGAGCAGTCCTCAGGTTCTGACTTTGTGCTGATCTTTGCTCTCCAAGGAATTTAATTTCGGATATCAGCTTCACCCCACTTTCTGCAGGGAGATTTCTCTTTTCAGCAGCCAGCACAGTCTGCTGCCTTTCAAAGCAGCTGCAGCTTAAATTCATGGGCTGCGGGCAGAGGCTGTCCATAATCTCCCTTTCCTGCTTTCCTGCTGGAGAGCTGGTTCAGCACATCCCCTCCAAAATCCATCTCCCCCAGAAGACGCTGCATCACAGCGATTTCTGTCAGGAAGGGGCAATGGCAGGAAACTCGATACCGCTGCATCCTGCAGCCCTGCCGAGGGTGGGGATCAGCTCAGCTCGGGCTGCCAAAGGTCTGCTCTGACAAACAAACCCCTGGCTGCCAGTCCTGCACCTCCAGCTGGTTTGTAAAGGCTTGGGTGATGGGAATAAAGCGACATTTACAGCTCTCTGCAGCCACTGAATTCCAATATCTCTCCCTATACCTGCTCAACCTTGTATTCCAGCATTTGAGATGTATTCTGAGTGTCCAAACCTGTGTTGTGAAGTCACAGAATGGTTTAGGTTGAAAGCAACATTAAACACTGTCTGGTTCTATCCCTGCCATGGGCAGGGACACCTTCCCCTGTCCCAGGCTGCTCCAAGCCCCATCCCCGAGTCCAGTTGTTAACCCAGCACAGATCCACATATTCCCACCACTGATCCACATATTCCTGCTGTTCATGGAGCATGTGATTGAGAAGATTGGCTTCAGATAGACCAAAACAAGCTGGATGAAGAGGAGATAGCTGTGGGTTAGCAACCCTGGAGGGCAAATCTGATGTACACCTTTGTGCTGCCGTGAGAGCTTTCCACAGGGCTCAGTGTAACTTCGCCGGAAACTTGCAGAAATTTTGTGAGAAAAAAAAAAAAAAAAAAACCCAAAAAAAAAAAAACCACCAAAAAACCCCAAACCACGCTGAAATCAACAGTAATATGCTATGACATTTGTTCCCGGCACTCCCCACCCCCTGCTTGGAAATTTGCCAGCTCGGCCACGGGGAAACGCGTCCCGTGGGAGGGCCGGGCCGGGCCGGGCCGGGGCGGGCCGGGGGCGGCTCCGCGGGGAGCCGGGGCCGGGGCGGCGGCAGCAGAACCCCAGAGCTGCGCCGACATGGACTGCGGAGTCATCACCTCCAAGACCGTGCTGCTGCTGCTGAGCCTCGCCTTCTGGGTACCGCGGGGCTGTCCCGGGCCGGGGGGACGGGGTCTGGCAGGGGGACACGCCCGCGACCCCGCGCTGGGCGGGCATTGGGCTCGGCTGCGTGCTCGGGCATTTCTGCAGCAACGCCGAATTACGTGTTTTTAAAGAACAAGGAGATTTACGGGTTTAAGTTTCTAAGGGGAAAAAAAAAAAAAAAATTAAGGTCAGACGTTGTGACTCTTTTTGATGGTTTTTGTCTTCGTGGCGTGTTTTTAATGCACCCGGTTTTTTAGTAGTGTTTTTAGTTAAAGCAGTCTACAGCCACGTTTTGTGGTCGGAAGCAAACGGAGCCGCATGGCGAGGGCGTTGTAGAAGGGCTCTGCTCCATGTTTGGGGCAAGGAGACTTTTGGGGAGGAGAACTGCTGAGAACTTTGTTCCAGTTATGTCCTTGGCACAGTTACGGCTTTCCAAGTCGCTTCCGCGATAATTATTTACAAGCAAGTGAGAAAATGAGGGTGGTTTGTATACTTTTTGGCCTAACCCGCGTTGGTTTGGGGGTGTCTTGGTGGCACGGCTGCCTCGTGACAGTGACAGCAGGGCCGGAGCTTGTGGCTGTTCAGAAGAGCTGGGGATTGTTCTGGTTACCCGGCTGGGGCATTCCCCCTGCAGGGGGAAGTTTGGAAAACCCCCACCATCACCATGGACCACCCTGGGACTTGTGTGCTGCTGTAGGGAAGGACCATGTCACGCCTCAGGTGTGTGGGGCCGTGACACACCTGAGGGCGTTCACGGCTGGGGGTTCACAGCTGCTCTGTAGCACCTGGGTGTTTTCCAGACCGGGCTTTTCCAGGGATGTCCCAATCTGCCAGGGCAGCCAGGGCCTGGAGCTGCTCGGCCCGGGCTCAGCGTGGCAGCGCCTCTTGCTCTGGGTGTAGCAGGGGCTGTTCCTGAAGAGAAGAAACGGAGTTTTCCAAAGGGAGACACTACATGAGGAGAGAAAAAAATAAGGCAAAAGAAGGAATCCTGCTCGAATTAGTCCCTGGGGCCTCGTGGGGTGTGGTGCCGTTTTGTAAAAACATGGCTTGCTGCTGGCTGCGGTGCTGAGCTCGTCCCCTCCATCCTGTGCCTCCTTTACAGAGGCCCAGCACAATTTATTGCTGCATGTGCTCCATGTAGCTCCTGAGCCACTGGCACAAATGGAGCTGCAGGCCGAGTCACTGCTGCACACCAGGTGACAGGAGCTCACCCTGTCTGCTTGGTTTGTGGCGATTTTCTTTTGGTTTTGTTTTTTGAAGTAGCCACAGAGAAACATTGCAGCATCCCTGTGTTTGTATGTGGAAAGCTCCTGGGCCTCAGAGCAGGTGTACCTCAGGTTAGAATCACTTCTTGGCTTTTTGGAAATGAAACAGCCTTATATCCTCCTAGAAATGTCTCTGGTGCCTTTCCTTCTGCTGTAGGAGCACTCTCCCGTTGTGATTGCTCATCTGCTTCCATGGACTGTCAGTAATGAGCCTTGTGCACGTCTCTGGCCTCTGAATTTGGGTTGACCCGGAGCAGCCATTTGGGTTGTTTTTCATCCCAGTAAGAGCAGTGCAGCCCAGTACCTGTGGCATTTAGATGCTGCTGCCACCATTATGTGTGGTAATCACATTCCAGCAGGAGAACTGCAGAACCTGGAATTCTGGTTTAGGAGGGTGGAGATGGAGGGACTGATTCTTTTATGTTCCTGCAGAACATTTCTGACAGTCAGGGCTCTGTAAGCACAAGGCTCCAGATGATTGTGAAAACAGGATTTGCAGAGAACATCAGAGCCCTTCTCCAAGGAGTAATTCATGTCCAGACATTGCATGCTGCAGATCTTTCCCAGCTCAGAAGTGATTATGGAAAATAATTCACCACCTGCGTAGTCAGCAGATGGTGCAGATGTGGTTCTTTGACAGAAGTTATTACTTAAGAATATCCTAAAAAGGCAAAAAATCCTCTTTTGGATGTCTGATCGTTATCGTGCAGAGTGAAGGAAGTCAGATCTTCCACAATGACAAATCGGGCTTCCTAAATGAGGTGAAAAAGCAGCTTTTCTCCTAAGCACCAGGCTCAGCATTGTACGTGCAGGTCATGCTGCGGGTGAGGGATCTATGCGTAACTCCCCCAAAAACTCAGTGATTAAAGATTATGTAATTATAAGGTTACCACGGGTGGTGCTTCAGGCTGTGGGAGTTCTTCCCACCTCCTCTTCTGCTCTTTAGCACCTGCCAATTAGTGCAGGTGAGTGGTGGTTGTGGTGCTGGCCTGCTCCAGGTGGAGGCTGGGGATGCAGGTTTATCCCATGGGTCCTAAAAGAGGGAGAGGAAGGGTCAGAGCAGACCATGATGTTCTTGGCAATGTCTGAGGGGGCTGCTCTGGGTGGGATGTGATGATCCTCTTTTTGAAGGAGAGAGGTGAAATGCTGGGATTCGCTTCCTGGTCCGAGGGAAGAAACTGAGAATGTTAAAACTAAATGGAAGCTTTGCACTCCAGTATTTCTGTATAACATGCAGTAAGCACCTTCCAGGTCGCTGTTATCCTCAAAGCAAGCAGCACCTTGCCCCTGCTCACCTCCAGTCACTAAGCAGGTCTGCCTTCAGAGGGGGTTTGGCATCCACTGGCGGTGCTGGGGACTAGGAGCTGGACTTCCACCGTCCTTGTGGGTCCCCTCCAGTGCAACATATTCTGATTCATCACCAGAGGGCTGCCTTAGGTGGTCCTGCAGTGAAAATCCTGCTTCCCCAGATTTCCCATTCACTTCTAAGCAGAAGTGGGCACTTCCCCAGCCTCCTTGCTTGACTTGCCCACCTGCAGGGAGAGGCACAAGTTCCTGCCCAGAGGGCTTTGGTAGGACCAGGGGATTTGAGAGAGCAGCATTTGATCTGCTGGCAAGAAGTGCAGCCCCCTGCCATGGGCAGGAACACCTTCCACTAGACCAGGTTGCTCAAGGAATCACTATATTGCTGTGGTTCACTTTAAATATTTTTTAGTGATTTGGAGGTATAAACTTGCCCACAAAAAAAATTCCTGCATGTGTGAATGGCTTGAAATCACTCATGCCAGTAATGAGTACTTTAGGAATGCTTATTCCAGAGCCTCACTCAGAGGGAAATCTGGATACTTCTAATGAACAATGTCTTGGAAGGGGATGATGGTGGTTTCCTTGGGAGCTGGAACCACGGTGATTTTTAAGGTCCCTTCCAACCCCAGCCATTCTAGGATTTCTATCTCGTTTCTGAATGGTGAGATCAGAGCAGCCACATGGTGCAGAGTGGTCAGAGGATGGGGCTGATGCCTGGGCACTTTGGTGTGATCCTTTTCAGCATGCCTAGAAAGGGTAAAGCTGCTCCTTGTTTAAAATTATTCTGCCCAAAATCAGGAAGCGTAACTGAACTGGCTTTCAGGAAAATGGGCTTTGCTGTGTTGTGTAGGGGCCTCATGGAGTAAATTAAAATGAAGGTGCTGGTGCTGTGTGGTGAGCACAGGGGAGATGTTGGGGCAGTAATGCAGATTTGGAGGAACAACCCCAGCTGGGGGGTCCCTGCGGCTGTGAAGGGACCCGCTGGCTGGCCAGGCTGTGTATCCACCCCTAAAGACCTCTTCAAAAGTCTCTCAGTGTGCAGGTCACCAAAACCAGAGTCTGACAGGCTGAGAAGGTGGGGTGGTCAGCCTGGAGATGAGGAAGTTCTGTGGAGACCGTGTGGAAATCAGCCTTCCAGTGTCTGACAGGGGCTGCAAGGAAACCAAAGAGGGATTCTTCACCAGGAGCTGTAGTGGTGGGAGAATGGCTTCACACTGAAAAGAGGGGAAATTCAGGGAAGGTGTTGGGAAGGAATTGCTCCTGTGAGGTGGTGAGGCACTGGCATAGGTTGCCCAGAGAAGCAGAAGTGTTCCAGACCAGGCTGGACAGGGCTTGGAGCAGCCTGGGACAGTGGGAGGTGTCCCTGCCCGTGGTAGAGGGTGGAGCTGGATGAGCTTTACAGGTCCTTCCAACCCAAACCCTTCTGGGATTCCGTGGTTCCATGTTTTGGAAGTGCATGTGGCAATTACAAGAGCTCAAGAGGTCCCATTTTGGTACCTCTTAGCAAGATTTAGGATTAGCTGTGCTGTGATTTAAGTGCACCTTGGTTTGGTTGCGGTGTCTGGTGTCTGAGCCTGGAACAGCTGATTGAGAAATTGAGGTGGTTCCAAAGGCAAATATTGAACTACAGGGTGTTTGTGTCCAAACAGGCTGCTCAGATCCAAAACAGCCTGGCACTGGCTGATAAATCAGTCCGTGCTCAGCAGAAGTTACACTCCCTGCAAGCTCATGCCCTGCAGTCTGTGCATTTGGGGTTCTGACAAGTGGAAATGGGGGTTCTGACAAGTGGAAATGGGGGTTCTGGCAAGTGGAAATGGGGGTTCTGGCAAGTGGAAATGGGTTTCTCCTCCTCCCAATCCTGTTGCCTCTGTGGCTGCGATTAACAGCAGCACCCTCACCCCAAGGCAGGGGTTTAAGCATTAGAAGTCGTAGGAATTGGGGCAGGGTTCCTTGCTTGGCACTGCTGTACAATGTCTCTGAGAGGACTTCCCACCATTTGTGCTTTGTTGGTATGTGCTGGCTTTTAGGGATGGGAAAATAACCTCGGAATCATGCTTGGGGAACAGCATGCTAACACAACTCCTAAAGTGGACATTCACTTAATATAGCTTGAAAACAAGCCCACTACACCCAGAATCCCCTCTGAGTGTGTGGTTTTGCAGCATGTAAACTGCAAGAAAATGTTGGTTTAGGGTTTTTTAGGAGATTTTTTTCTCCTGAAAGAGAGACATAGATTTTCAGAGTCTTTCGGCAGCTGCTCATTGTTTTCATTTGAGGAAGAAAAGGAAAAAGCAAGTGCTTCCCACCATACCCAGCAAGCAGCCCTGAGGTGTGTTTTGAAGGCAGGCTGAAACATGCCCCCAGTTGTACAGCCCAGCTGAATATTTAGGTGTAACAGACCTTGGTGAGTCTGCTGTGGCTTGCTGTAAGCTGGCTCAGAGCAGTTGTCTGGGTTCTGTCCCACCTCTGTAAGCTCATGTGAGGAAACTGATGTGAAGGTTTTAGTTTGAGGGTAATGACTGGCATGAGATTGGCAGGAATTCTCTCCTGAGGCTGTTGGTGCTGCTGGAATCGAGGGCAGCCTGGTAGGAGCTCACAGCTTTGGTGCTTTTTGCTCCAATCCAAAGCCAACATGCTGAGTTCAGTTTTTTTTTATTATTTTGTAAATCAGTGTTTTCACAACGTGAGGATCTGGGGGAAGAGCAAGTTTGTGTACCAACAGGAGAGCCCACCTGCAGAGCTGCCCCAGCCCTGGCTCCAGCAGCACAAGGACGTGGAGCTGCTGCAGCCAGTGCAGAGGAGGCACGGAGATGCTGCCAGGGCTGGAGCCCCTCTGCTCTGGAGCCAGCCTGGCCCAGCTGGGGCTGTTCCCCTGCACAAGAGAAGGCTCCAGGGACACCTCAGAGCCCCTGCCAGGGCCTCCAGGGGCTCCAGGAGAGCTGCACAGGGACTGGGGACAAGGCCTGCAGGGACAGCACACAGGCAATGGCTGCCACTGCCACAGGGCAGGCACAGATTTTGGCATCTTGGGAATTCCTGACCCTGGCACAGGGTATCCAGAGCAGCAGCTCTGCTTCCTTCTCTGTGCCTGTCCTTGCCCGGATGGTGCTGTCAGTGCCCAGTGACAGGCCAGTGAGCACAAGCTGAAGCACAGCCTGATCCCTCTGAACATCAGAAACCTTTTTCACAGTGACCAAGCAGTCACACACTGTCCTGGGTGAAGCCAGGGAACACAAATGTGGCAGTACCTGATTTGTCATTTAGAGAAGTGAACACCGTAAGCAGGGTAGGAAACAGTAGCTGGAGCCAGGAGATCCCTTCCAGCTGGCAGAGTTCTAAATCCAGGATGGAAAAGGGAGAGAATTTGTCCATGTGGGATGGGAGATGCTGAGCTGGGGTCACTCATTGCTTTGCCTCGGGCCAAGGGAGACTCTCAGTTCTGGGAAGTGCCTGGTCCACGTGGACCCAGGGGAGTTTTAAACTGGTTAAAATGAGGATAAAGTGAAGAAAGCTTTCTCAAAAGTGCTCAGTGCCTTTCTTTTCCCCTAAAGTCCTTAGAAAACCTGTTGCCTCCCTGAAAATGGAGTAGTGCAGCAGCCAGGGAGGACTTGAAACTGTGGCAGTGGAAGAATAAATCTTGTAGTACAATAAATCAGCAAGGGAGCCAGATAGTGATTCCCTTTGTAATGCAAGCTGGCTGTTGGGTAATAAAATACATTATTTATGGAGGAAATGTGCAAAATCTTTCTAGCAGAAGATTTACCTGTCAAGGTAAATCAAAACCACTTCTTGTACACAGAAAAAAAAAAAAGCCAAAAAAAAAGACATGGAGTGTCTTGTGTGTTAAGGAGAGGATGGGCAGCTGTAACTGAGACCAGTGTTGCTGGGGGCTGATTCTAGATAGGAGAGACATGGGGGAAGCACAGTAGTAATAATTGTAATTGTCAAAGTAATAATTGAAGAATAATTGACATAATAATTTCCACCTGATTATGCAAAGATACTGGTGAAAAAAGTGGGATTTGAGCCTTAAAATTAATCAGGCAGCTCTGTGAGCTGACTGTCTAATGATGAGTTAGGTGGCAGTGGTTCAGAAAGGGTTTGTGTGGATATTCGTAGTTCTTCCAGTTTGTATTTGCAGTAGTTTGCTGTAGAAGACAGCTGCTCTTTCTGTGTCATGAGAAATGGTATTATTTCTCTTACCTGTCTTTGCCCATAGAAAGTTTATGATGTAGGGAAAATCCAGCCAGCCTGAGTTTTGTGCTGTCTGTGGTGGATGTTAGTGCTGGCCCTGGGAATGTCCCATTGGAGATTCCATTAAAGAATGTCCCATTAAAGGAGAAATATCTGTAAGTCTCACAGCCTCCATTTTTTACTGTATAGAGGCTGCATCTTGCTGGACACATGGGGTGAATGCAGAATTCACCTGTTCTTCAGCTTCTTCTTTTTACACTACTTTGTTACTCTCTATTCTTAATTTTCCAGCCTTTTCAAAAGAAAGTCTTATACCAGTTTGCAGTAGCAGATCGAGTCATAGAATCAACAATCTGAAATGGGAGGATGGTGGGAGAAAAATTCTTTAAAAGTGCCCCAAATCTTCCAAGCAGCAGACACTGCCTTTTAGCATCCTATTGGTAGTTTGGCTCCTTTGCTGTACCTTATCTGGGCTTGGCAGGGGACAAAGAAGCCAGTGCTGATAACTGTGAACGAACACTAACCTCTGTTCTCAGCCATCACGTAAGGTTGGCTTATAAAAACAGAGAAGTAAAGGTGGAAAAGCACCTGTTCTGCCTCACTGATAGAAGAAGAAAGATATATATATATATATATATATATATATAAAGCATTTGCATGTATTTCAGAGCAGTGGTACAGAGGAAACTTTAAGCAGCCCCTTCTATGTCTGTGATTAAGTGGCATGAAGTATTTGCATGGCTGTAAGCCTCCTGAAAAGAGTAGGAGCTTTTGGTCATCAGCATATAAAACCTGGAACACAAAGTAAGAGGCTTGTTGCATTTTAAAAAATACATAAAATTAGTGTTTTCCAGCAGCTGTCCTGTTCTTTATCAGTGGGAGAGTCCAGGGTTCTGTTTCATGGGCAGGAGTGAATATTCACAGTGCTCTGTGTGTGTGTGTGACTGAGTGAATATTCAGTGTTCTGTGTGTGTGACTGAGGAGTGAACATTCACTGTGCTCTGTGTGTATGTGACTGAGGAGTGAATATTCAGTGT
>NW_024513656.1:0-5253 GCF_017590135.1 Pyrgilauda ruficollis
GGCTCTGTGTCAGCCATTTGGTGTGAGACCAAGCCAGGAGGGTGTGGTGTCTGCAGGCCTGTCCAAGGCATGGCTGAATACCAACCAGCAAGGGCAGCTCCATCCTGGCCCAGGGAAAAGGGATGATTGGCGTCTCTTTCACAGGTCAGGGATGATTGCAGGACTGACAATGTGTATTGAAAATGTGGCCCATGCTTGTGTGTCCTGCAGATTATGGTACAAAATGTGCAGGAAATTGCATTGTGGGTTGAGGAGAGAGAGAGGAACAAGGTGATATCCAAAGAGCCAAGAGACCCGTCTGACAGAGAAGACAGTAGGGTCCAACCCTAAAGGGCTTCTTCAGGAATCAAAGGATTAGGGAGGGCAGCAATCCCCTTCCACAGGCCTGCTGACAGGACAGGCCGGGATCCCCCAGAGATGGCAGTGAGAGGAGACAACTCTGCCAAGTAAACCAGGAAATCTCTTTCCTGAAGGAGAAGATTTCCTTGGGCAAAGCCATTTGAAACCGGCAATGTACCAAACCTGCCTAGAGAGGCAATGCCCAGTGAGTTGGGGCCTGAGCAGGGAGGCAGCAGGGAGGGAGAGGGATGGAGCATGCGCACATTGAGGGAAGACTTCAGGTACTCAGGAGGGGATTGCTTTGGTGGGAAGACACGACCATGTTTCCTCACAGGGGTTTGTCAAAACATTCCCCACATATTTGCCCACAGCCACATGCCGTGCCTGCACAGAGCTCTCGAGCACATGGGGGCACATCTTCTGCCTGTACTGACGTGATGGTTCTTGGGAAAGCCTCAGGCCTCTCATCCCAACACTTCAAAAGATCCTCTGTGGCCTAATGGCCATGTCAGCAATGGGGAAACGAAATGGCAGTGTTGACAGAAACCAAAAGACAACCCGGGGCATTTGGGAGGACAGTGTGCTTTGGAGATGAGTCTGTAGGAAAATTACTGCCCCTGTGCAGTGCCTGTGGGCCTGGGCTGGTGCAGGAGCAGTATAAAAGCAGGACCTTCTCCTCACTCTCACATCCACTCCTTCAGCTCCATCTTGTTGGGAACAAGGTGAGTTTTGAGCCCTTTCTTGTCTTTCTCTGGGTTCTCCTTCTGCCCTTCCTCCTTCCCTTTCTCTTCTACCTTGTAATTCTCTGGGATTTCTGATCATATATCTCTGTCCTTGTTCCCCACTGTGTTTTGAGGCTGCTTACTGTGGGAGAGGGCAGATGTGTCATGGAGAAGGCTGGATATAGAGGGGGGTGTCTCCTGAGCTGTGGGTTGCGAGGGAGGGATTGTCCCTGGCTTTGGCCTTCTTGGTGATGCTCATAGGGGCTGACAGAAAGGATCTCCCTCATAGTGTGGTGAGGCTGCTCTTCAAACTGCCCTTACGGTCTGCTCCTCTCTTCCCTCTTTGCCAGGTGCATCTGCAGCCCCCAGCCATGTCCTGCTACAGCCCGTGCCGGCCCTGCCAGCCCTGCGGCCCCACCCCGCTGGCCAACAGCTGCAATGAGCCCTGTGTCAGGCAGTGCCAGGACTCCCATGTCTTCATCCAGCCCTCGCCCGTGGTGGTGACCCTGCCCGGGCCCATCCTCAGCTCCTTCCCACAGAACACCGCCGTGGGATCCTCCACCTCTGCTGCTGTTGGCAGCATCCTCAGCTCTCAGGGAGTGCCCATCAGCTCTGGGGGCTTTGGCCTCTCTGGCCTGGGCAGTGGCCTCTGTGGCACCAGGGGCCTCCCCTGCTGAAGCTGCTGGCGCTGGCCCTGGCGAAGGAACCCAGGGACTCCCAGGATGGAACCGCCCTGGGCACGCAGCATCGGCTCCTTCCTTCCTGAGGGGCTGAGCAAGCCCAGCAGCCCTTGCACAGGGACAGGGCCAGCCTGGCCTCTTGGGAAGCACAGCCCATCCCTGCCTCTGTCCCCTGACACTCTCTCCTTTCCCTCCTGTGTCCTTGTTCCCTTGTGCTCCCCGGGGCTGTGATCCCCACACAGCCATCCTGGGGAGCACCTGCTGGCCCCGCTCCCTCTCTGGATCATGCAGGTGGACACCTGCTGGCATCTCTGCCACAGCCATGTGATGGAGATTCTGAGCTGACCCTGCTGCTCTCTGCACTGAGACCTCCACTCACAGTGACCTTGTTCTCATCGTTTGACTCATTAAATTTCTGCTGCATCCCAGCTCATGCCTCTGTGTCATCCTTTCCCTCTTGTTGCTCTCCCAGGATTCCCAGGGAGGGAGGTGTTGCTCACGGATGGTTCTGTGTGATGGTTTTTTGAGACATTGTTTGAGTGCCTTTTAGACAGTAGAGTTAAATCTGATTTATTGGGGTATTGCTGCTTATGGTTTTTTGAGACATTGTTTGAGTGCCTTTTAGACAGTAGAGTTAAATCTGATTTATTGGGGTATTGCTGCTTTTTGTCCTTCTCCACGTGGCTGTTTTATGGCCCACTGCAGAAGGTGAGGGGTAACCCAGGTTCTTATTAATGCATCCCCTGTGATTGATTAGACAGAACCAACACTGATTAATTTTTGCTTGTAAATATACATAGAAGAATTATTGTAGCAATGGGATTGGACTGGGAAACACATCTGTAGGCATTTTGGCTCTTATTCTCTAAAGCAATACCACATGAAAGCATTGCAAGATTAAAATGCAACCACATCACCCAGGGACATGCACAAGGCAAAAGGAAGGAAGAGAGATAAAGGACAAGATAGTGAAGATCTCTGCAGCCATAGGGTCTGTGAGGAGACTTGGTTGCTGCACAGTCTTGGTCAAAGTGGTCACAGGCTGGACCTGTCAGGTGGGAGGGGGAAGTCTCAAAGAAGTGGTGGGTGAAAATCCCTGGGAAAATCTACAGAACATCAAATCTACGTGGTTTATAATCACTCAATTTCAGGTGGGGATGCCGAGGTTCCTCCCTTGAAGAGGGCAGCTTCACACTGGATCATGTAACGCTGTGGATCGTGGGACCCTTCAGGAGACACGTAGCACCTTCTAAGACAACACATCTGCCCATTACAGCCAGCAGAGCTGCTTTGGTTTTGGCCCAATGTGGCCCATGAGCAGAGATGAACACTGTCAGCCCACACTTGAATGTCCTGCTGCTTCCCCCAGGGAACAGAGGGAGCCCCACAACCCAGCAAGGTCTGTGCAAGGGAGGGCAGCTTAGAGTGACAGGAGGCACCAGCACCCACAACCTGTCTCATTCTAATCCCATCATTCACCCTCTGTCTGGCTCGATCAGAGGCTGGCCATTACACAGCCACAGCTCACCTCCCCCAGTTCACCAAAGCACCCTGGTCTCCACAAACCGGGGAATGTTTTGAGTCATTATCTCTTAAGACCAGCTTCAGCAGGGGAGGCCCCTGGTGCCACAGAGGCCACTGCCCAGGCCAGAGAGGCCAAAGCCCCCAGAGCTGATGGGCACTCCCTGAGAGCTGAGGATGCTGCCAACAGCAGCAGAGGTGGAGGATCCCACGGCGGTGTTCTGTGGGAAGGAGCTGAGGATGGGCCCGGGCAGGGTCACCACCACGGGTGAGGGCTGGATGAACACGGTGGAGTCCTGGCACTGCCTGACACAGGGCTCATTGCAGCTGTTGGCCAGCGGGGTGGGGCCGCAGGGCTGGCAGGGCCGGCACGGGCTGTAGCAGGACATGGCTGGGGGCTGCAGATGCACCTGGCAAAGAGGGAAGAGAGGAGCAGACCGTAAGGACAGTTTGAAGAGCAGCCTCACCACACTATGAGGGAGATCCTTTCTGTCAGCCCCTATGAGCATCACCAAGAAGGCCAAAGCCAGGGACAATCCCTCCCTCGCAACCCACAGCTCAGGAGACACCCCCCTCTATATCCAGCCTTCTCCATGACACATCTGCCCTCTCCCACAGTAAGCAGCCTCAAAACACAGTGGGGAACAAGGACAGAGATATATGATCAGAAATCCCAGAGAATTACAAGGTAGAAGAGAAAGGGAAGGAGGAAGGGCAGAAGGAGAACCCAGAGAAAGACAAGAAAGGGCTCAAAACTCACCTTGTTCCCAACAAGATGGAGCTGAAGGAGTGGATGTGAGAGTGAGGAGAAGGTCCTGCTTTTATACTGCTCCTGCACCAGCCCAGGCCCACAGGCACTGCACAGGGGCAGTAATTTTCCTACAGACTCATCTCCAAAGCACACTGTCCTCCCAAATGCCCCGGGTTGTCTTTTGGTTTCTGTCAACACTGCCATTTCGTTTCCCCATTGCTGACATGGCCATTAGGCCACAGAGGATCTTTTGAAGTGTTGGGATGAGAGGCCTGAGGCTTTCCCAAGAACCATCACGTCAGTACAGGCAGAAGATGTGCCCCCATGTGCTCGAGAGCTCTGTGCAGGCACGGCATGTGGCTGTGGGCAAATATGTGGGGAATGTTTTGACAAACCCCTGTGAGGAAACATGGTCGTGTCTTCCCACCAAAGCAATCCCCTCCTTAGTACCTGAAGTCTTCCCTCAATGTGCGCATGCTCCATCTCTCTCCCTCCCTGCTGCCTCCCTGCTCAGGCCCCAACTCACTGGGCATTGCCTCTCTAGGCAGGTTTGGTACATTGCCGGTTTCAAATGGCTTTGCCCAAGGAAATCTTCTCCTTCAGGAAAGAGATTTCCTGGTTTACTTGGCAGAGTTGTCTCCTCTCACTGCCATCTCTGGGGGATCCCGGCCTGTCCTGTCAGCAGGCCTGTGGAAGGAGAGCACTGTTCTATCAAAAATCCCTTGATCACTCATGTCCTGTGGGCTCAGGTGCCTCCGCTCTCACCTCCTGACAGATGTGTTGGGTCTTGGAATATCACTCTCTCCCACTGTCCTCACCCCATGATGCACTTTGGCTGCTCCCCTTGCACCCTGACCCAGGGAGCACACAAAGTCCTGCCCACTTTTTCAAAACACACTGCCAGTGCTGAGAACACCCCAGTGCTGCTAAGCAGGTCAGGCTGAGGGCAATAGCCTTTGGGGTTGCCTGGAGCTCTGGGGCATGGGGACAGTCCAGTGCTTGAAGATGGTTTTCCTGGAAAAGAAGTGCAGTTGCCCAAAGGATTGAGGCCTGGCAGGATCCTGAGGCCTGGCAGGATCCTGCAGTACCACATGCCTAGGGATGCTCAGGGAGAGGATGCGCTCAGAAACACCCTGGGTACAAAACAAGCTCTCAAAATACACCAAGGACTGCTGCACTTCTCTGCCCTGCAGACATGGAGCCAGCTGCGGTATGCCCCAGGAGGGCAAGGGAAAGCCTT
>NW_024513657.1:0-417 GCF_017590135.1 Pyrgilauda ruficollis
GTTGGATTACCCAGCCTTTCCCTGTGCAAGGAACAAAGTATTGCCCACTTCCTTCCCTTTGTGGCCCTAATATTGGTTATTTTCCCTATATCTGCCTTTGGAATTAGAGACCTGATCTGCAGGCTGTCAGCCCCTACCCTGGATGGGGGAAGAGCCACCCAATGGCCTGAGTCTGTGCCTCTTGGTGCAATTCTAATGGAAAATGCTCTGTTCCTGTCCTGCCCTAGTAGCACCAACAGACACCAGTCCCAAAATAAACAAGAAATGTTCAGCTGTGCATGGTTTGACAATCATTTAAAACTGGGGCTTGCTGAGAACCAACTGTTTAATGATCAGTGGGAGCTTCCTGGCGTATATTAAAGTCTGGCAAGTTTCTTGTGTCACCATAAGAATGCCGGGACTCAAACATCACCCCCC
>NW_024513658.1:0-416 GCF_017590135.1 Pyrgilauda ruficollis
AAAATATCCCAAACTATCCCCAAAATATCCCCAGATCCAAGGCCTGGCTCTTCCACGGTGAGCAAATCCCAAAAAATCCCAAAATTCCCATTTATGATTGTTTATAATAATTCCCATTTTCCTGGTTTTTTCCCCATTTTCCAGCTGTCCTACACCTGCCAGAAACCCCAAAAATCCCCCAAAAAACCCCAAAAATGCCATTTTTTCACGCGGTTTTTGCTAGAAATATCGGATTTTTTTGCTTTTTTTTCCGTGAAACTCATATTTTTTCTAATATTTCCCATTTTCTGTGTTTTTCTCCCCAAATTTCCCAGCTGTGCCCCGACTGGCAGCTGGATTACAACCCCAAAAAACCCCAAAAATCCTCAGGAAAATCGAATTTTCACGCTATTTTTGCTAGAAATATCGGATTTTTT
>NW_024513659.1:0-416 GCF_017590135.1 Pyrgilauda ruficollis
TGTTTCTCCATAAAGCACGATTTTGCAGCACAAGGCGGCGAGGACCCCCTCTACTTTAACATGGAGGTACTTGCTGGATGCCTAAAAAGTAAGTGCTTCCATGTTTTAGTTGTGGTGACTCCTGAAAGCCCAACACTTTTGGATTATAACGTTGGCAGAACTCTACACATCAAGCTATGAAAATTCAAATTCTGATATTTCAGTCTGCTTGCTACAGGCTAATACTGTTGCTAACATGCAACTCTGTAGTATAAAAATTGGAATTGCACTTTAGCAATGGTGATGGACTGTCAGACAATCCCAAGACTTCAGGAATAAACATTTTTAAAACTCTGAAATATGGTGAATTAAAATTTTTTAACAATAAAACTTCAATAAACTATACAAAACTTAAATTTTCCTACATGTGACTAAAC
>NW_024513660.1:0-416 GCF_017590135.1 Pyrgilauda ruficollis
CCTCCCTCCCTCCGCAGCCCCCGCCCCGGCCCCGCCATGAGCGCGCCGGGCGGGCGGGGCCGCGCCGAGCCGGCCGCGGAGCCCGCCGAGATGCCGGCCACCGAGAAGGACCTGGCGGAGGACGCCCCTTGGAAGCGGATCCAGCAGAACACCTTCACCCGCTGGTGCAACGAGCACCTCAAGTGCGTCCAGAAGCGCGTGGGCAACCTGCAGACCGACCTGGGCGACGGGCTGCGCCTGATCGCGCTGCTCGAGGTGCTGAGCCAGAAGCAGATGGGCCGCAAGTACAACGCGCGCCCCACCTTCCGCCAGATGCAGCTGGAGAACGTCTCGGTGGCCCTGGAGTTCCTGGAGAGGGAGAACATCAAGCTGGTGTCCATCGGTGAGGGGTCGGGGGGAGAGAGGGGATGGGGAGG
>NW_024513661.1:0-416 GCF_017590135.1 Pyrgilauda ruficollis
TTTTTTTTCTAGTTCTTTTTGTCAAAGTCATCCTTCTGCATGGCCCAGCTTGGCAGAAAATCTGTTTTTTCTGCCCTAGCCTGAAAGACTGTCAGTTTTGTTCAGATCTAAGGAAATCTGAGATCACCACTCAGGGTTCCCTTTCATCAGCAGGTGTCAATTGAGCAGAATTAAAATGCTGCAGAACACCTTCAAAAATCCAGGGTGCATATTTGTGTAAGAAGTTGGAGCTAAACACAATATCACATATTTCCTCTTATCTTGTTGTTGTGCAGGAACTTGTGTCTACAATTTCCAGACATGCTAATTTTGTTCCTAAATATCAGCTTATAAAGGTTGTACCATATCACAAAGCATTTTTAAAGGACTTAGTTTGCTTTGGTGGTTTGTAAGTATCAATTAAGTTGCCATAAATT
>NW_024513662.1:0-416 GCF_017590135.1 Pyrgilauda ruficollis
TGTTTCTAAAAATCACCTGGAGCTTAAACATGGATCCGGGTAACAGAGCATTCATTCAAAATTAATTTGAAGCGGCCTTGCAACCCTAACAGTTATGAATGTACAACGAAAACAAACAAACAAAAAACCTAACACCGAAAAAAAGAACACCGCTTGATGTGACACTAATTATCTTCGCTCTGTGATGTTCAAAAGAGAGCTCTGCAGCAGCCCAGTATAGCCCTGGCTGAATGCAGTCCGGCGTGTGCCTGTTTTGTGTTCTTTCCGCGCACTTTACAGCGCTCCGGAGCCCAGCGCGCCCCTGCTTTGCAGACGCAGCACGGTGCTCCTTTTTCAGCCGATAATTACGGTCCCTGGCTGCTGGGCACCCAGCGCGCTGTGGCTGTGCGGCACACGAGCGCCGGCACGGACCTCAC
>NW_024513663.1:0-416 GCF_017590135.1 Pyrgilauda ruficollis
TTTTAGGTGCATTTCCCCCATTTTTGGCTCAATCCCCCCCGATCTCCCCCCTCCCTCTGGGGCCGCCCGGGGCTGATTTTTGGGCCGTTTTTGGGTTTTTCAGGGACCCTGCTGTGGGTGCAGCTGAACCCCGGCCGGCACCGCCTGGGCGGCTCCGCCCTGGCCCAGGTGTTCGCCCAGGTGGGCGACGAGTGCCCCGACCTGGAGGAGCCCGCGCGCCTCGAGGCCGCCTTCAACGTCACCCAGCAGCTGCTCCAAGGTTTGGGCCGAAAAACCGCCATTTTGGGGCTCTTTGGGCGAAAAAACGGCGATTTTAGGGCGAAAAACGGTGATTTTATGGTGCAAAATGCTGATTTTTGAGTGCAAAAAAGTGATTTTTTGTGGAAAAAAAGATTTTAGGGCAAAACCCAGGAATT
>NW_024513664.1:0-416 GCF_017590135.1 Pyrgilauda ruficollis
AAAAAATGCTTATATCACCCAAGCTTATTTTGCAGTACAACAAATGAACATTTTCTGCCTTTTCTGACTTAAAAGCCTTTCCCACTGTCAACAGAAAAATACTTTTATCCCTAAAAATATTCTCCCGATAGTCCTACACTTCCCAATTATTTTCTGCTTAAACAACTAAGTTCATCAAAAACCCTGATATTGTCTACAATGCACATCTTCATAATAAATGGTTTCACACTAGGCTTTCATGACAGCTCCTTATCACTTTCTCACACAGCAAAAGGTGACAACTGGCAATAATGAATCACTGAACTACAGGGAAAACACAGAGAAACTGACAATACTATGATCCAATTGGCTGTCATATAGAATAGTCGCTTTTTCTTCTGCAAATTTGACTTAAACACAGAACATTAAACACTTGG
>NW_024513665.1:0-416 GCF_017590135.1 Pyrgilauda ruficollis
GGGAGGAATTCCAGCAGTTTTCAAACCATTCCCCAAAAGGATGGGAAATCCCTGCCCTTGCAGTGCCAGGATAGCATTAGGATCAGGCAGGGTTGTCCCTAATCCCTGATTATCAAGGCTGGGTGACTTAACAGTGACAATGAAGTGTCTCAGGCTCCATCTGAGCCACAGGAGCTGCTGAGGGCACTGGGAACATGTTTGAGCAGCATTTTCTTGTTAAACACTTTTCCCGTGGATGAAAGGGCTGGAGTGAGGCTGAGTCACCTGGCCCTGAGGTTTGGGGACAAAGAATGGGGTGAAAAGGGACACAGCCTCATCCCTGCTGCGCTCTGCTCTCCCAGCCAAAGCTCTGGAGATGCTGCAGCTCTGTGTGGGACAGGACAGGAGGATCTGAGGCAGGCAGGAGCAGCTTTGTC
>NW_024513666.1:0-416 GCF_017590135.1 Pyrgilauda ruficollis
AGAAATAAGAAATATTATAGAAATATTTCTCTGCCATTTCTGTGCCATAATTTGGGTTATTTCTCTGCCGTTTTTGGGGTGTTTTGGGCTATTTCTGTGCCATATTTTGGGTTATTTCTGTGCCATATTTTGGGTTATTTCTCTGCCATTTCTGGGCTGGTTTTGGGGTGTTTCTGTGCCATTTCTGGGGTGGTTTTGGGGTGTTTCTGTGCCACATTTTGGGGTATTTCTCTGCCATTTTGGGGTGGTTTTGGGGTGTTATTTCTCTCCCTTTTTGGGGTGGTTTTGGGGTGTTTCTGTGCCACATTTTGGGGTATTTCTCTGCCGTTTTTGGGGCGGTTTTGGGGTGTTTCTCTGTCATTTCTGGGCTGGTTTCTCCCCCATTTTTTGGGTTTATTTCAATGCTGTTTGGGGGG
>NW_024513667.1:0-5195 GCF_017590135.1 Pyrgilauda ruficollis
AAAAATCCCCAAAATTCTCCTGAAAAACTCCCAAATTTCTCCCAAAATTCCCTCCCAAAATTCCCTTAAAACTCACAAAATGCCCTCCAAAAAAATCCCAAAATTCCTCCAAAAAATTCCCCAAATTCCCTCCAAAAATCCCCAAAAATTCCCCTAAATTTCCCTCAAAAAATCCCAAAAGTCCTCCCAAAAATTGACAAAATTCCCCCCAAAGATCCCTCCAAAAATCTCCAAAAAAAATCCTCCTAAAATTTCCCCCCAAAAATCCCAAAATTTCCCCCAAAATTCCCCCCCAAAAAATACCAAAATTCCCTCCAAAATTCCCTCCAAAAATCCCAAAATTCACCCAAAAATTCCCTCAAAAATTGACAAAATTCCCTCCCAGAAATCCCCAAAATTCCCCCAAAAATTCACCAAAAAATCCCCAACATTCCCCCCAAAATTCCTCCCCAAAATTTGCAATAATCCTTCCCTAAAACCCCAAACTTCCCTCCCAAAAATTCCCAAAATCCCCAAAATTCCCCCCTAAAAAATTCCCAGAATTGCCTCACAAAAATCCCAAAATTCCCCCAAACTTCCCTCAAAAAATCCCCAAATTCCCCCCGAAAAATCCCAAAATTTGCCCTCAAATTTCCCCTAATTCCCCCAAAAATTCACAAAATTCCCTCCCAAAAATCCCAAAATTCCCTCTCAAAATTCCGCAAAAAATTCCCAAAATTCCCCTAAAAATTCCCACAAAAATCCTAAAATTCCTCCAAACAATTGCCCTAAAAATCCCCCCAAATTTCCCTCTCAAAAATTCACAAAATTTTCCTCCTAAAGATTCCCAAAATTCTCCCAAAAATCTCCAAAATTCCCCTCAATTTCCCATAAGAATTCCCAAGAACCCCAACATTTCCTGCAAAAATCCCAAAATTCCTCCCCAAAAAAGTCCCCCAAAACTCCCCAAAATTTCCCTCACAAAAATTCTCCAAATTCCCCCAAAATTCCCCCCAAAATCGCCCCCAAAATTCCCCCCAAAAATCCCAGAATTTTACCTAAAAATTTCCAAAATTCCACCAAAATTCCCTCCCAAAAATCCTCCCCAAAAATTCCCAGACTTCTCCAAATAAATCCCCCCAAATTTCTCCCAAATTTCCCCTAAAAATTCCCCACAAAAATCCCCAAAATTCCCCCAAAACTTCCCCAAATCCCCCACAAAAATTCCTTCAAAAATCCCCAAAATTCCTCAAATAATTCCCAAAATCTTAGCTAAAAATTCCCAAAATTTCCCCCTAAATTCCTCCTAAAAATCCCCAAATTCCCTCAAAATTTCCCTTACAAATTCCTGAAATTCCCCCCAAAATCCCTCCCAAAAAATCCCAAATTTCCCCTAAAAATTCCCAAAATTCCCTCCCAAATTTCACCTAAAAACTCCCAAAATTTCCCCAAAACTTCCCCAAGTCCCCCACAAAAATTCCTTCCAAAATCCCCAAAGTTCCTCAAATAATTCCCAAAATTTCAGCTCAAAATCCCCCCATAAATTCCCCCTAAAAATCCCAAAATTTCCCCCAAAATTCCCGAAATTCCCGAAATTGCCCCTGCAGGGGCACCCGGTGAACCCGCGCGATTACTGCGGCTGGACCCCGCTGCACGAGGCCGCCAACCACGGGCACCTGGGTGAGCGCCCGCTGCGGGGATTCGGGGATTCGGGGAATTTTGGGATTGGGAATGGGGTCGGGAATGGGAATGGGATTGGGAATGGGATCAGGGATCATCAATGGGATTGGGATTGGGAATGGGATCGGGAATGGGGTCAGGAATGGGAATGGGATCGGGAATGGGGTCAGGGATCTTCAGTGGGAATGGGATCGGGATTGGGAATGGGAATGGGATCAGGGATGATCAATGGGATTGGGATTGGGAATGAGATTGGGAATGGGGTCAGGGATCATCAGTGGGAATGGGATTGGGATTGGGAATGGGATCAGGGATCATCAATGGGAATGGGATTGGGAATGGGGTCGGGATTGGGATTGGGAATGGGAATGAGGTCAGGGATCTTCAGTGGGAATGGGATTGGGATTGGGAATGGGGTCGGGAATGGGATCAGGGATCATCAATGGGAATGGGATTGGGACTGGGGTCGGGATTGGGATTGGGAATGGGAATGAGGTCAGGGATCTTCAGGGGGAATGGGATTGGGATTGGGAATGGGGTCGGGAATGGGATCAGGGATCATCAATGGGAATGGGATTGGGACTGGGGTCGGGATTGGGATTGGGAATGGGAATGAGGTCAGGGATCTTCAGGGGGAATGGGATTGGGATTGGGAATGGGGTCGGGAATGGGATCAGGGATCATCAATGGGAATGGGATTGGGAATGGGGTCGGGAATGGGATCAGGGATCATCAATGGGAATGGGATTGGGAATGGGAATGGGATCGGGAATGGGGTCAGGGATCATCATTGGGAACGGGATCGGGGGATGGGAATGGGGTCGGGAATGGGAATGGGATTGGGATCATCAATGGGATCAGGATTGGGATTGGGATCGGGATGGGGAATGGGACTGTGATTGGGATTGGGATCGGGAATGGGGTCAGGGATCATCAGTGGCAACGGGATTGGGATTCGGAATGGGATTGGGATTGGGATCATCAATGGGAACAGGATTGGGAATGGGAATGGGGTCGGGATTGGAATGGGATTGGGAATGGGGTCAGGGGACATCAGTGGGAACAGGATTGGGAATGTGAATGGGGTCGGGATTGGAATGGGGTCAGGAATGGGAATGGGATCATCAATGGAATCAGGATTGGGAATGGGGTCGGGATTGGGATCAGGGCTTGGGATCAGGGATCATCAATGGGAACGGGATTGGGATCGGGATTGGGATCATCAATGGGAACAGGATTGAGATTGGGATCGGGATGGGGAATGGGGCTGGGATTGGGATTGGGATCGGGAATGGGGTCAGGGATCATCAATGGGAACAGGACTGGGATCGGGATGGGGATGGGGAATGGGCTCGGGATTGGGATCAGGGATCGGGCTCGGGATCAGGGATCATCAGTGGAAACAGGATTGGGAATGGGATCAGGATCGAGATTAGGAATGGGATCAGGAATGGGACTGGGATCGGGAATGGAACCGGGATCAGGGATCAGCAGTGGGATCAGGGACAGGATCAGGATTGGGATCGGGATTGGGGTCAGGAGTGGGATTGGGATTGGGCTCAGGAATCATCAATGGGAATGGGATTGGGATTGGGATCAGGAATGGAATTGGGATTGGGAATGGATCAGGATTGGGATCAGCAATGGGATCAGGATTAGGATCAGGAATTGGGATCGGGATCAGGATAGGATCAGGATTGGTATCAGGAACAGGAATTGGGATCGGGATCAGGATCGGGATCGGAATCAGGATCAGGATCAGATATTTCTCCCCCTGCAGAGATCGTGCGGCTGCTGCTGCTGCAGGCTCAGGATTGGGATCGGGATTAGGATCGGGATTAGGATCAGGATTGGTATCAGGAATTGGGATCAGGTTCAGGATCGGGATCAGGATCAGATATTTCTCCCCCCGCAGAGATCGTGCGGCTGCTGCTGCTGCAGGTTCAGGATCGGGATTAGGATCAGGATCGGGATTAGGATCAGGATCAGGATTAGGATCAGGAATTGGGATCAGGATCAGGATTAGGATCAGGATCAGATTTCTCCCCCGCAGAGATCGTGCGGCAGGCTCAGGATTAGGATCAGCATTAGGATCGGGATCAGGATTGGGATCGGGATTGGGATCAGGATTAGGATTAGGATCAGGGTCAGGACTAAGATCAGGATCAGGATTGGGATCAGGATTAGGATTAGGATCAAGATGAGATCTCTCCCCCCGCAGAGATCGTGCAGCTGCTGCTGCTGCAGGTTCAGGATCGGGATCAGGATCAGGATTGGGATCAGGATTAGAACCAGGATCAGGATGGGGATCAGGATTAGGATCAGGATCGGGATCAGGATCGGGATGGGGATCAGGATTAGAATCAGGATCGGGATCAGGATCGGGATCAGGATTAGAATCAGGATCAGGATTAGGATCAGGATTAGGAAGGGATCAGGATAGGATCAGGATTGGTACCAGAAACAGGAATTGGGATCAGGATCAGGATCGGGATCGGAATCAGGATCAGGATCAGATTTCTCCCACCCGCAGAGATCGTGCGGCTGCTGCTGCTGCAGGCTCAGGATTGGGATCGGGATCAGGATCGGGATCAACATTAGGATCAGGATCGGGATCAAGATTAGGATCAGGATCAGGATTGGTATCAGGAATTGGGATCAGGATCAGTATTGGGATCAGGTTCAGGATCAGGATCAGGATCAGATTTCTCCCCCCGCAGAGATCATGCGGCTGCTGCTGCTGCAGGTTCAGGATTGGGATCGGGATCAGGATCAGGACTAAGATCAGGATCAGGATCAGGATTGGTATCAGGATTGGGATTAGGATCAGGATTGGGATCAGGATCAGGATCAGGATTAGGATCAGAATCAGGATTAGGATCAGGATTAGGATTAGGATCAAGATGAGATCTCTCCCCCCGCAGAGATCGTGCGGCTGCTGCTGCTGCAGGCTCAGGATTGGGATGGGGATCAGGATCAGGATTAGGATCAGGATCAGGATCAGATCTCTCCCCCCGCAGAGATTGTGCGGCAGGCTCAGGATTAGGATCAGGATCAGGATTGGGATCGGGATCAGGATTAGGATTAGGGTCAGGACTAACATCAGGATCAGGATCAGGATTGGTATCAGGATTGGGATTGGGATCAGGATCAGGATTAGGATGAGGATGGGGATCAGAATTAGGATTAGGATCAGGATTAGGATTAGGATCAGGATGGGGATCAGGATTAGAATCGGGATCAGGTTCAGGATCAGGATTAGCATCAGGATGGGGATCAGGATTAGGATCAGGACAAAGATCAGGATCAGGATGAGACTCCTCCCCCGCAGAGATCGTGCGGCTGCTGCTGCTGCAGGTTCAGGATCAGGATCAGGATTGAGATCAGGATTAGAATCGGGATCAGGATTAGGATCAGGATCAGGATCAGGATCAGGATCGGGATCGGGATCAGGATTAGGATTAGGATCAGGATTGGGATCAGGATCAGGATTAGGATGAAGATGAGATCTCTCCCCCGCAGAGATCGTGCGGCTG
>NW_024513668.1:0-416 GCF_017590135.1 Pyrgilauda ruficollis
CGGGGGCGGGCGGGGGAGGTGGGATGGAGCGATGCTCGGCGGCCGCGCACAAGGAGGGGAGAAGCGCGGAGCTGCCGCTCGCAGGCTGGCTGGGAAGGTTTCGTTATTGCTCTGGTTCCCCTGCGCGGGGGTTCATTAATAACAGAGCCGTGCACACCGTCCCCGCGCAGCCCAGGTTTCCAGTCGCGCTACGGGAGCGATGGAGCAGCCGCAGAGTGGGTGATGCTGATCCATTGGGAATTTCAGCGAGGCGCTGGGTTAAAGCTACACGGCTGCCTTTTATTGGGAGGGAAAGTGTTTAAGGTGCTAAAGGAGTAGCTGCTCCCATTTGCTTTTAAACCTTGTATAAAATGGACGCGAGTTTGGAGCGAAGCAGTTTGGCAGAGGAGATTGATAATCTGCGTAAAACTTGAATC
>NW_024513669.1:0-416 GCF_017590135.1 Pyrgilauda ruficollis
GGGGGGAATCAGAACAGCATGACATCTTATGATCTAAGCATGCCACTTCCACGCATGAGGTAAAGATATGACTCAGTTAACTACAAGTAGAGGAAAAGAAAAGTTTGCTTTAAAAAAAGTAGAAGAATCTCCACAAAGTTTTTCCAGTAGTTTCTATAACCCAGAAAAATGAATCAAAAGAAAATAACAGAAAAGGTACAACAAGTGCATTTTAGTTTTTACCTCCTCTACACCTACTGAAAAACTGCCAGAGGAAGCACAGCAAGTCACAATTGACACTGCTAGGAATTGAAGTACAGGGGCAAGAGAAGCTCTGACATTACTGATTCAGTGGAAATAAAGCCAACCTCTAGACATCTGAATAATAAATTTAAAAATGTACATCCCAAAAGTCAAGTCCAAGAACTTTTTTTTTT
>NW_024513670.1:0-416 GCF_017590135.1 Pyrgilauda ruficollis
TTTTATATATATATTATAGTTTTATATTTATGTATATTTATAGTTATATATATAGTTATATATATTTTGGTATAGTTTTATAGGATTTTTTTTCCTTTAGTATAGTTTTATATATAAGTTATAGTTTTATATATATTTATTTATATATAGTTTTTATATATTATAGTGTTATATACGTATTTATTTATATATAGTTTTATTTTTTCTTCAGTAAAGTTGTATATGTATTATAGTTTTTAATATTTATTTATAAATATAGTTTTAGACATTTTTAATGGTTTTTAATAGCATTAGCATTCGTGTAGCACAGTACAGCACAGCTTACCAAAACATTTGCTCAGCCTTCTGCAATCATAGACTCAACACCAATTATTCGCCAGCAGGGAATAACTTCAGTTAAAAATAATTTTAAAAAA
>NW_024513671.1:0-416 GCF_017590135.1 Pyrgilauda ruficollis
CCCCCGCCAGTGCCGCGGTGCCCCCGCGGTGCCGGCCAGCCCTGCCCGTGCCACGGTGCCCCCCAAAACCCCCCGATCTCCCCCTGCCCGCCGCCTGGTCCCCTGCCAGAAGCATCCGGCGCCTTCTCGGCGAGGCCACCTGCACGCCGGGGTCCCCCCCGGGCGCCGCGACCCTCGTGGGCCCCCCCCGCTCCCCGCTCGGGGGTCCAGGACACCCCTGGGCGGCTGCCACCCCCCTGGCCGCCCTCCTCCCCCCCTCCCCGCACACGGGAGGGTCTTGGCAGCGGCGTCAGGGGCCGCCGGGGGGATTTTTGGCGGCAATTCCGGCTGTTTCGGGCTGTTTTCTCTCGCGGCGAAGCCGAGGGCCGGGGGGAGCTGGCAGCGGCGCGGGAGGGCGGGCGCAGCCGGGGCGGGGG
>NW_024513672.1:0-416 GCF_017590135.1 Pyrgilauda ruficollis
AATCACTAAAGCTGCAGGATATTGAGGAAGAAAGCCAAAACCAGGTCAGAAAATACTTAACTGACCACCAGGTATATCTTAAAAAGAACAAATTCAACAGACATTTACTTCTTCCAGAATCACATTATTGCATGTTTCCTGTAATAAAACTACACTGGGAAATAAAGCATGGGGTTTTTTTTCCATTAATATAATTATTATTTTCAACACACCAAAATTTGAAATTAGATCAAGACACAATGTATTTATTTGAGAGAATAATGTATTTAATGGTGTGTTTAACAATCATAGAATCAATTATGCTTGGCAAAAATATATATTTCAAAAAAAATCTGCCTGAGTTAAAAGATCAGTTTCAATATACATATGTTGAAATTAAATCTGAAAAAAATAATCCCTCCCCCTACAACTTCAAC
>NW_024513673.1:0-416 GCF_017590135.1 Pyrgilauda ruficollis
CCAAAAAACAAAAAGAAAAGAAATAAATGGAGAAGAAAGGGACAGAAAGGCAGAGAAAGGGCTCGGAGACAAAGCGAGGCGCGGTGATTAAAGCAGGGAAATTGGGTTTGGTTTCCAGGAGGGTTGGGAAGCTGGGAAATTGAGGAGCCGTCCTTAAATCATCCTTTAAATGTGGGGTTTGCCAGGGGTCAGGGTGGTCGTGTTCCTGCATGCTCTGGGGATGGGATCTGGGGGAGGTGAAGGTCCAGAGCCTCTGGTTCCTCCCCGGATCTTCCTTCAGCTCTGGTTTTATCCCAGACTGGAACTGGGATCTGAGAAACGGAGCCGTCCTTAAACCCCGGTTTAAATGTGGGGTTTTAGAGGGGTGAGGGTGGTCGTGTTCACACTGGCAAAGGGATCCAGGGAAAAACGAGGAT
>NW_024513674.1:0-416 GCF_017590135.1 Pyrgilauda ruficollis
CACCACGTTTGCTGTGTCACTAAACTGGGTGTTGAGGGGAACTCGTCAGCAGGGAAAGCCACCTTTCAGAGATATGAACAGGCTGGAAGACTGGGCTACAAGAACTGTGTGAAGTTCAACCAAGGAAGTGCAGAATCCTGCACCTGGGAGCACAAAACCGGAGCCCAGCCAGGCTAGGAGCCATGAGCTGTGGAACAGCCTTGCCAAGAGGAGCCCAGGGCTCCCAGCAGACAGCACACAGACACCAGGTCAGCAGTGCACTGCTGCAACTACTGAGGCAAAGTGGAACCTGAGATGCATCCACAGGGCACTGTGAACAGAGAGAGGTGTGACCACCCCACTTCACCAGCGCTTTTCAGACCACACATGGAGTAGTGTGTCCAGTTCTGGCCCACACAGTTCCAAAACAGATGTGG
>NW_024513675.1:0-416 GCF_017590135.1 Pyrgilauda ruficollis
CCCCCCCCCCCCCCCGCGAGTCATGTGCACCCCACGCGGGTTTTGGGGCGCCCCTGTGTACATACAGCCATGGAACGATGGTGTCCCCGAGTTCTTGTCATGGGGGGCGCTTTGAGGGGGGGGGAATTTTGGGGTAGGGGGGTAGGAGAGGGTTGTGTGTCTCTGTTTAGGGGTGGGGGCCGGGTCCCCCCCCTCTGCCGGCGCTGTCGCAGCCGTTTCCTGCCCTCGGGGAAGGTCCCAGCAAAGGTCACGGGGCCGTGGGTGACAAACAGCCCCCCGGGGATGGGGCAGGCTCACCTGCGGCTGTCGTGTCCTGTCGTGACAGAAGGGTCTGTGACCCCCTGCGGGCAGCCAGGGGGTCCCAGATATCCTGGGAGCAGATGGGGTGGGGGTCTTGAAGAACTTGGGGGGTCCTG
>NW_024513676.1:0-416 GCF_017590135.1 Pyrgilauda ruficollis
GACAACAACAATTTAACAGAACTATTAATCATATAAAAGGAAAATAAAAAAAAAAATCCCGCTATTTCTACCATTTTCTTTCCTTAATGACTTAAAATATGCTACTTTTCTTGGTTACTTCAACATTAATTTTACATCCCATTATTACCAATTCATTTTAATTGCCAATTTAATTGATCATTTTTGCTGTGCATATCCCTTCTAGTTAGACATAAGTTTGAACACAATAGCTTTTCTAAAAGCTGTCTGCCTTCTCACAGTCTGTCTTCTATGGTTCACTGATACTTTATCAGCTGATCTTCAAAAGATTTTGCAATTCCTGTTACAGGTTCTCCTCCACACATAATTATATAATATTGGTCCGAAATGTAGAGTAAAAAGTAAATCTTCTGCAAGAATCCTTGGTGTCTTTTTTT
>NW_024513677.1:0-416 GCF_017590135.1 Pyrgilauda ruficollis
TCCCCAAATTTCTGCCGTTTTCTGAAGTTTTTCTGAAGGTTTCTTGAGGTTTTCCGAAAGTTTTATGGGGTTTTATGGAGGTTTCTTGAGGTCTTCTGAAGGTTTTATGGGGTTGTCCAAAGATTTCCGAAGGTTTTTTGGGGTTCTCCAAGGTTTTTCCATGGTTTTCAGAATATTTTTTGGGGTTCTCCAAGGGTTTTCCATGGTTTTCCAAAGGTTCTCCAGGTTTACCAAGGTTTTCTGAAGGTTTTCCCAAAGGTTTTCCAAAGGTTTTCCAAGGTTTTCTGTGGGTTTTCTAAAGAAGGAGATGCAGCTCTACAGCAGCATCTTCAGCCTGCTCAGCTTTGAGAAGATCGGGTACACCGGTGTGGGAAAGTCACCGCATTCCGCAAAATTCCCATGAAAATTCCACAAAA
>NW_024513678.1:0-476 GCF_017590135.1 Pyrgilauda ruficollis
CCGACATCGCGGGGGAACCCGGAACAGTGGGCACCCAGACATCAGAGGGACCCCAAAAACAGGGGGCATCCCAGCATCAGAGGGACCCCGGAACAGCGGGCACCCCGACATCGCAGGGGACCCCGAAAACAGCGAGCACCCCGGCATTGCGGGGACCCCGGAACAGCGGGCACCCCGGCATCAGAGTGACCCCAAAAACAGCAGGCACCCCGGCATCAGAGGGACCCCGAAACAGTGGGCACCTCGACATCGCGGGGACCCCGAAACAGCGGGCACCCCGACATCAGAGTGACCCCAAAACAGCGGGCACCCAGACATCGGGGGGGATCCGACATGCGGGGGGGACCCAACCTCAGAGGGGACCCTGACATCAGGGGACACCCCAACATCGGGGGGGACTCCAAAATCAGGGGGCACCCCAAAATCGGAGGGATCCCCAAAGCGTGGGGGGGGATGGGGTCTGTGGGGGGGATCTG
>NW_024513678.1:1799-5242 GCF_017590135.1 Pyrgilauda ruficollis
CGGTTCCCCCGGCCCCTCGGGTGTCCCCCCCAGACCCCCGGAATCCCTCGGCCCCCCGGTTCCCCCGGCCCCTCGGTGTCGTGTCCCCCCTCTCGGGCCCCACTCACGCAGCCGGTGCAGCAGCCGCGCCCCGAGGCAGAGCAGCAGCAGCGGCCAGCGGTTCCCCCGGCCCCTCGGGTGTCCCCCCCAGACCCCCGGAATCCCTCGGCCCCCCGGTTCCCCCGGCCCCTCGGTGTCGTGTCCCCCCTCTCGGGCCCCACTCACGCAGCCGGTGCAGCAGCCGCGCCCCGAGGCAGAGCAGCAGCAGCGGCCAGAGCTGGGCCAGGCCCTGCCGCGCCGTGGGCACCACGCAGCCGGGCAGCACCTGCGCCGCGAACTCTCGCGGAGGTAACGCCGCCATCCCGACCCGAGCGGGGCTCGCTGCGTGCCGGGACCCCCCAAAAAACCCAAAATAAACCCCAAAAAAACCCAAAATCCCCCCAAATCCCCCGCCCGCGCCTCGCCCGGCGCCGCCGCCCGCCCGCCTAAGGGGAAAGGGGCGGGGTCCCCCCACCCACCAATCAGCGCCCGCCGTCCCTCCCCGCGAAGCGGCGCTGACCAATCAGAGCTCAGCGCGGCCAAATGGCGGCGCGCGACGGGGCGGCCGTTGCCAGGGGCGGGGCGCGGTTGCCGAGGAGCGGGGGATGCTGGGGGGGCGGGACCTGGTTGTTAAGGGGCGGGGCTCTGTTGTTATGGGCGGGGCCTCGTTGCCGTGCTCTCTCTCGTGTTGCTAGGGTCTGTTGCGTTGCTAGGGGCGGGGCCTAAGCGGGCTGTTTGCTAGGATGCAGTGAGGGATGCTAGGGGCGTGGCCTGTTGCCAGGGAGCGCGTTGCTAGGGGCGGGGCCTAATTGCGCCGAGCGGGGCGCTATTAGCTGTTGCCAGGGCCGGTTGTCAGGGGCGGGGCCTATCGCCATGGTAACCAGGTGCCGCGGGCGCCGCGCGGTGCATAGTGGGCCGGTGGCGGCCTGACCCCGGCCCACAATGCCCCGCGGCGGCGTAGCGGTACCATCATGGAGCAGTACATCGTGCTGGGCCGCATCGGCGAGGGCGCGCACGGCGTCGTGTTCAAGGCCAAGCACCGCGAGGTGGGGCCGGGGCCGGGCTCTGGAGCCGGGCTCTGGGGCTGTGGGGCCGGGTTTGGGTTGTGGGGCTGTGGGGCTGAGTTTGGGTTGTGGGACTGCTGGGCTGTGGGGCCGGGCTGTGGGGCCGGGCTGTGGGGGCCCCTGCAGGTGTCACTGTCCCCCCGCAGGTGTCACTGTGTCCCCCAGGTGTCATTGTGCCCCTCCAGGTGTCACTGTCCCCTGATGTCCCCGCTGTCCCCGCAGGTGATCCGTCTCCGGGCCGCCTTTGCCCAGGGCCCCGCGGTGGTTCTGGCCCTGGAGCTGCTGGTGGGGGACCTGGGGGGGCTCCTGCGGGCGGCCCCCGCCCCGCTGCCCCCGGCGCGCGTCAGGGCCCTGCTGGCCATGACCCTGCGGGGGCTGGGCCACGTGCACGGGCAGCGCCTGCTGCACCGGGTGAGGCACCCCGAAACGGGACAGGAACCCCAAAAACGGGAATGGGAACCCCAGAATGGGAACGGGAATCCTAAAAATGGGAATGGGAACCCCAAAAACGGGAATGGGAACACCAAAAATGGGAATGGGAATCCTAAAAATGGGGGGGACTGGGCCACATGCACGGCCAGCGCCTGCTGCACCGGGTGAGGGACCCCGAAAACGGGAATGGGAAACCCAAAAACGGGAATGGGAACCCCAAACACGGGGTGAGGGACCCCAACACCCCGAAACGGGACAGGGACCCCAAAAACGGGAATGGGAACCCCAAAAATGGGATAGGGGCTGGGCCACGTGCACGGGCAGTGCCTGCTGCACCGGGTGAGGCACCCCGAAACGGGACAGGGACCCCAAAAACGGGAATGGGAACCCCAAAAATGGGATAGGGGCTGGGCCACGTGCACGGGCAGTGCCTGCTGCACCGGGTGAGGCACCCCGAAACGGGACAGGGACCCCAAAAACGGGAATGGGAACCCCAAAAATGGGATAGGGGCTGGGCCACGTGCACGGGCAGTGCCTGCTGCACCGGGTGAGGCACCCCGAAACGGGACAGGGACCCCAAAAACGGGAATGGGAACCCCAAAAATGGGATAGGGGCTGGGCCACGTGCACGGGCAGTGCCTGCTGCACCGGGTGAGGCACCCCGAAACGGGACAGGGACCCCAAAAACGGGAATGGGAACCCCAAAAATGGGATAGGGGCTGGGCCACGTGCACGGGCAGTGCCTGCTGCACCGGGTGAGGCACCCCGAAACGGGACAGGGACCCCAAAAACGGGAATGGGAACCCCAAAAATGGGATAGGGGCTGGGCCACGTGCACGGGCAGTGCCTGCTGCACCGGGTGAGGCACCCCGAAACGGGACAGGGACCCCAAAAACGGGAATGGGAACCCCAAAAATGGGATAGGGGCTGGGCCACGTGCACGGGCAGTGCCTGCTGCACCGGGTGAGGCACCCCGAAACGGGACAGGGACCCCAAAAACGGGAATGGGAACCCCAAAAATGGGATAGGGGCTGGGCCACGTGCACGGGCAGTGCCTGCTGCACCGGGTGAGGCACCCCGAAACGGGACAGGGACCCCAAAAACGGGAATGGGAACCCCAAAAATGGGATAGGGGCTGGGCCACGTGCACGGGCAGTGCCTGCTGCACCGGGTGAGGCACCCCGAAACGGGACAGGGACCCCAAAAACGGGAATGGGAACCCCAAAAATGGGATAGGGGCTGGGCCACGTGCACGGGCAGTGCCTGCTGCACCGGGTGAGGCACCCCGAAACGGGACAGGGACCCCAAAAACAGGAATGGGAAACCCAAAAATGGGAATGGGAATCCTAAAAACGGGAATGGGAACCCCAAAAATGGGGGGGCTGGGCCACGTGCACGGGCAGCGCCTGCTGCACCGGGTGAGGCACCCCGAAAACGGGAATGGGAACCCCAAAAATGGGATAGGGGCTGGGCCACGTGCACGGGCAGCGCCTGCTGCACCGGGTGAGGCACCCCGAAACGGGACAGGGACCCCAAAAACAGGAATGGGAAACCCAAAAATGGGAATGGGAATCCTAAAAATGGGGGGGACTGGGCCACATGCACGGCCAGCGCCTGCTGCACCGGGTGAGGGACCCCGAAAACGGGAATGGGAAACCCAAAAACGGGAATGGGAACCCCAAACACGGGAATGGGAACCCCAAAAATGGGACGGGAATGGGAATCCCAGAAATGGGGGGGAAACCCAAAAATGGGAATGGGAAACCCAAAAACAGGAATGGGAATCCTAAAAATGGGGGGGCTGGGCCACATGCCCAGCACCTGCTGCACCTGAAGCACCCTGAAACGGGACAGGAACCCCAAAAACGG
>NW_024513679.1:0-416 GCF_017590135.1 Pyrgilauda ruficollis
GGGTTCCCATCCCCATTTTTGGGGTTCTCATCCCCATCTTAGGGGTTCCTACCCCCAGTTCTGAGGGTCCCACCCCCATTTTTGGGGTTGTGTCCCCTCGGAGGGGGTTCCCAGCCCCTCGGGGGGGAGCGTCCCACTCCCCTGGGGGGCGTTCCCACCCCCATTTTGGGGTTCCCACCCCCATTTTTGGGGCTCCCACCCCCATTTTTGGGGGTCCCATCCCCATTTTTGGGGTTTCCATCCCAATTTTGGGGTTCCCATCCCCATTTTTGGGGGTCCCATCCCCAATTTTGGGGGTTCCCACCCCCCATTTTCGTGTCCCCCCCCCCAGCGAGCGCGTGCTCTGCTCCGCCCGGGCCTCGGTGCTGCTCTGTCAGGGGGGGTCGCACCCCCATTTTTGGGGGTCCCAGCCCCCC
>NW_024513680.1:0-416 GCF_017590135.1 Pyrgilauda ruficollis
CTGCACACCTGGAGAGCCACACCTGGGCTCAGGTGTACCTGCACAGCCCCACCTGTGCATCACAGGTGAGTTCACCTGCACACCTGGGGGGACTCACCTGGGGGGACAGGTGAGCTCACCTGGGCCCAGGTGTGTCCCCTGTACCTGTACAGCCCCACCCAGGTGGGGTCACCCGAGCTCACCTGAGTCCAGGTGTGACCCCACCCCCTCACCTGTACAGGTGAGTTCACCTGAGCACAGGTGAGTCCTGCAGGGCCCAGGTGAGTCCCCCACCTCCTCCCTCAGGTGTGATCCCGCCCCCACCCCAGAAGAGGCCCCGCCCCCTCACCTGTACAATGCCACCTGCACAGGTGAGCTCACCTGTCCCCAGGTGAGTCCCCATGCCCTCACCTGCCTCCAGGTGTGACCCCGCCCCC
>NW_024513681.1:0-416 GCF_017590135.1 Pyrgilauda ruficollis
TTTCCTGAAACAAGACTATGCAGCACCAAACAACACAAAACCTTCATTTCCCCAAAAAGATACGTACCCTTCCTGGAAGAACAACTGCTTTAACCACTCTTGAGATCCCAAGGTCGTACAGACAGAGAACGCTTCCCTCTGTTTCCTCCAACCCAACCAGGAGTCCAGTCCTCTTCTGCCAAGAGAACTCCTTCACCACGCGGACGGTGGGAGGCTGCTCGTTCACTCCGCTGAAGCGATACGCAGAGAGCCGCTCTCCGCTCACCGAGTTCACCACCTCCAGCTGGGGCCCGCACGCCAGCCACGCCAGGCCGCTTCTGCCTGCAAGGCAACACGAACAGCACTCAACAAACACCCAGCACAAGAACTGAAACAACAGCACTGGCACTGGGCCTTCCCATCTCATGCACCAAAGG
>NW_024513682.1:0-416 GCF_017590135.1 Pyrgilauda ruficollis
GGGGGCAGCCGTGGCCCCCAGGAGCCCTGGAGCAGGGAGGGGGGTGGCAGCGTGGCAGGTCTGTCCCTGCCCAGGGGCTCAGCCTGCCCAGCACCCGCAGGCACCCAGCCTGGCTGGCAGCCCCCGCCCTGCTGAGTCAGCAGCAGGCAGGCCGTGTCCCAGCCCGGCTGGCCAGGCCTGCCCGGCGTGCCCCAACACCCCAGCGCCCAGCCTGGTGCCAAACCTGGTGCCAAACCTGGCTGCCAGGGCCTGGCTGACACAGGGAGGTGGTTTGGGCACTGCCAGCACATACCCAGCACTGGGCAGGCACTGGGAGCCACCAGCACAGCCCCAGGGTGCCCAGAGCTGTGCCCAGAGCTGAGCCCAGAGCTGAGCCCAGAGCTGAGCCTAGAGCTGTGCCCAGAACTCAGCCCAGT
>NW_024513683.1:0-416 GCF_017590135.1 Pyrgilauda ruficollis
CACTTACAGATGTTCCTCTCTTTACATCTTCTCCTCCTGCGTCATCAACAATTCTTACCACCTTCTTCTACATGACCACACAGGAACCATCTGTCTTCCTTGCAGACTTAGCTTCAGTCTGTCTGCTTCTGCAACTTCAGCATCCTTCCCAAGGCTGCAGATTTACAGGCCTGTTTCTCCTACTCAATTTCCTAAAAGGCACCATCAGCAGAGCTGGCTTCTTCCTTCTTTATAGACCAAGACAGATTCTACACTGAATCTCTGCATGCCTCTCAAGGAGTGATACTGCCTGGATCTCATTCTGAAGGAGGAAACTTCACATGGATGCACATATAACATGACAGAGTGCTGAAAGAAGATACCACTTGTTAGACTGTTAATCCACAGACAATTTGTTTGGTTTTTTTTTTTTTTTT
>NW_024513684.1:0-416 GCF_017590135.1 Pyrgilauda ruficollis
TCTAGGGCAGCCTCTCAAGGCATCACTCTCCCAACCCTCCTCATCAGCCTGAGTGTGTGTGGCTGCCCACTGGCATGTGGTGCACTTGGGTGGGAATGCACTTGTGCAAAACTGGAATAAAGTGGAGGTTTATGTGATGCATTTCCTCCAGCAGAAGTGGAAGCTATATTGTACCAGACAGATAATGATCTCTAAACACATTCATTGCCTTAAAGGCTTTCCTTAATTTTAGCTCTGCTGTAATTTCTTTTTTATCATATCTCCTCATCACAATAAAAATATCTAAGAACAATGCGTAAAAAAGGGGGACATTTCAGTTTTCATCTATACAGAAATTTATTTTTTGGGGCTGTCTGAATATCATCCTTGGATTGTTTTACCACTGTATCTTTACTTACACAGAGTCTAATTGATTT
>NW_024513685.1:0-415 GCF_017590135.1 Pyrgilauda ruficollis
TTTCCATCCATTTTCCATCCTTTTTCCCGTCCATTTTTCCCCACTTTTCTGTCAATTTTTTCATCCATTTTCCCACCCATTTCTCCCATTTTTCCATTCATTTTTCCATCCATTTCCCACCCATTTCCCATCCATTTCCCATCCGTTTTCCCCATTTTTCTATCAAATTTTTCATCCATTTTCCCACCCATTTCTCCCATTTTTCCACCCATTTTTCCATCCATTTCTCCTATTTTCTGTCCATTTTCCATCCATTTTCCCATCCATTTTCCCATCCTTTTTTCCCCATTTTTCTGTCAATTTTTTCATCCATTTTCCCACCAATTTCTCCCATTTTTCCACCCATTTTTCCATTCATTTCTCCCATTTTCCCACCCATTTTTCCATGCATTTCTCCCATTTTTCCGTCCATTTT
>NW_024513686.1:0-415 GCF_017590135.1 Pyrgilauda ruficollis
TCTGCCCAGCTCCCTCATCACAATCCCCCTGCACATGGGGCTCCCCTTTTTTATGCACTCCTATAGCATCTCCTGCAGCCCTGACCTCTGCTGAGCCATGCAGGCCATGGAATAATCTGATAATCACAGCACTGACAGCAATAATCATCATAATAACCCTGGTCCTGGCCAGGGCACCTGTCACCTGGGCACAGAGTGGCACTGACAACCAGCTATTACACACCTACTGTAATTAGAGTGGTGCCAGGGCTGGGTGTGAGGAGGGGAGTGGGGGAAGCAGGAAAACAAACCCAGCTCTCCCACAGGGAAGCTTTACAAGAGCAGCAAGGCAAGAGTAGCCCAAAGAGCCATCCATGACAGAGGGGCAGTATGGTTTGGACTGGTTTTCTCCTCACCCAGGTGTTGGGTGGCTGAA
>NW_024513687.1:0-415 GCF_017590135.1 Pyrgilauda ruficollis
ATTTTATATCTTTTCTGTATTTTATATTTTATATACATGTATTAAAAACATATAAATATATAATATAAAAATTATATGTATAGTTTATATGGTTTATATTTTTATAGCTTAATTTCTTGTATAGTTAATTTACTTTATATATTTTCTGTGTATTGTGCATAAATATATAAAAATATAATATAAACATTATATATATAATTTATATATCTTGTAGTTGAATTTATTATATAGTTTAATTTATATTTTATATATTTTCGGTATTTTAGATTATATATATGTAAATAAAATATATATAATTATAAAATATATAAATTGTATATATAGTTTGTATAGTTTATATATGTTATAGTTAATTTATTTTATATATTTTCTGTATATTATATAATAAATAAATATATAAAAATATAATATAAAA
>NW_024513688.1:0-415 GCF_017590135.1 Pyrgilauda ruficollis
CCCGGCCCGGCCCGGCCCGGCCGCGCTCGGGGGGACCCGCGGCCGAGCGGGGCCATGCGGGGCCGGGCTCCGCTCCTGCTGCTCCTCTGGCTCCCGCTCCCGCTGCTGGGCTCGGCGCGGGCCGCGGCCGCAGGTGGGTGCGGGGCTCGGTGTTTGCGGGGCTCGGTGTTTGTGGCGTTCGCTGCCCCCGGGGTTCGGTGCCCGCGGGGTTCGGTGCCCGCGGCTCTGGGTGGCCGCGGCGCGGTCTCGGTCGCCTCACGGGGCCTGTACCGGTGTCCCCTGTGCCTTCCCCCCGCGGCACTCCGGGCCCGAGCGGCCGCAGCCGCTGGGGCCGGGCCGGGCTCAGCCCGTGCCCGGGATCGGTCCGGCCCAGCCCGGGATCGGTTCGGCCCAGCCCGGGATCGGTCCGGCCCAG
>NW_024513689.1:0-434 GCF_017590135.1 Pyrgilauda ruficollis
ATTCCCGAAATTCCCGGAATTTCGGGGGTCCCGCGGCCGAGCAGCGAGCGGAGCCGCCGCGATCTCATGTCCAGGATGGTGTCGCTGTATCCGACCTCCTCCAGGTACCTGAATTTTGGGGGAAAAATTCGGGAAAATTGGGATCGGGGAAGGTGGGAAATCCTGGGAAAATCGGCAAGGGGGGGGGGGAAAGCCCCAAAAATTCCCGTGGGAAGGGGAAGGGTCGGTAAAAAAATGGGGGGGAAAGGGCGGAAAAATCCTGGGAATAGCAAAAAAAAAAATCGCTGGGAAATGCTGGGAAAATCACACAGGAAAAATTGAAAAATCCTGGGAAAATCCTGGGAAAATCACACAGGAAAAATTGAACAATGCTGGGAAAATCCTGGGAAAATCCTGGGAAAATCACACAGGAAAAATTGAACAATCCTGGGAAA
>NW_024513689.1:4995-5241 GCF_017590135.1 Pyrgilauda ruficollis
ACCCCCCCAAAATTTGCCCCAAACCTCTGGATCTGCTCCTCGATGCGGCGCAGCAGCAGCGACTCCGCGGCCGGGGGAGGGGAGGGGGGGCTCCCTGGGCTGGGGGGGGCTCCGGGAATCCCCGAAATTCCCGAAATTCCGGGGGGAATCCCCGAAATTCCCGGAGGAATTCCCGAAATTCCCGAAATTCCGGGGGGAATTCCCGAAATTCCGGGGGGGATTCCCGAAATTCCCGGAATTTCGGGG
>NW_024513690.1:0-415 GCF_017590135.1 Pyrgilauda ruficollis
ACAAAATCTTAAAACACCTTCCTCCCACACCTCCCTTTTTCTTGGGCTCAGCTTCACTCCTGATTTCCTCTATTTCCTCTCCTGCCAGCATCAGAGATGGATGTGGAATAGGCGTGTAGCTAGCTCATCAAATATTATTTCTTTCACTCCTTTCACTCTTCCTCCTGCTCCAGTGTGGGTCACTTCCAGGGTGTGCAGTCCTTCAGAAACAGGCTGACCAGCATGAATCCCCCATGGGGTTACAGGTCCTGCCAGAAAATCTGTCCCAGTGCAGATATCATGCAGGGTGACAAGGGGACAGCTTCCTCACTGAGAACTTCACCCTGGGCTACAGGAGAATCTCTGCTCTGGCACTTGGAGGTCCTCCTCCCCATCTGCCTTCACTGATTTTGATGTCAGCAGAGCTGTTTCTCTC
>NW_024513691.1:0-415 GCF_017590135.1 Pyrgilauda ruficollis
AAATTGGAGCAAAAATAGCCCAAAAATAGCAAAAAAATTGTAAAAATTGGAGCAAAAATGGGGAAAAAATTGGAGCAAAAATAGGCAAAAAATTGGAGGAAAAATAGGCAAAAATTGTAAAAATGGGAGGAAAAATGGGCAAAAAATTGTGAAAATGGGAGGAAAATGGGGAAAAAATCCAAGAATAATCCCAAAAATGCCCCAAAATTCAAAAGAAGTCCCAAAAAAATCCCAAAAATCCCCAAAAAATCCCAAAAAAATCCCAAAAATACCCCAAAAATCCCCAAAAAATCCAAGAATAATCCCAAAAATCCCCAAAAAATGCCCAAAAAATCCCCAAAAAAAGTCTTAAAAAAATCCCCAAAACATTCCGAAAATCCCCAAAAATCCCAAAAATACCCAAAAATACCCAAAA
>NW_024513692.1:0-415 GCF_017590135.1 Pyrgilauda ruficollis
TTGGGAAAAATGGGATAAAATTTGGGGAAAATGGAAAAAAAAATTGGAATAAAAATTAGGGGGAAATGGGAATAAATTGGAATAAAAATTGGGGGGAAATGGGAAAAAATGAGATTAAAAATGGGAAAAAATAAGAAAAAATGGCAAAAAATTGGGGAAAAAAGAGGAAAAATTGGGGAAAAAATTGGAAAAAATGGGATAAAATTTTGGGAAAAAATTGGGAAAAATGGGAAAAAATGGGAATAAAAATTGGTGGGAAATGGGAAAAAATGAGATTAAAAATGGGAAATTTGGGGCGAAAAATGGGAAAAAATTGAGAAAAAAATGGCAAAAAATTGGGGAAAAATGGGGAAAAAAGGGGAAAAGTTGGGAATTTTGGGGATGCTGGAAATTTTGGGATAAATGTGGGGATTTT
>NW_024513693.1:0-415 GCF_017590135.1 Pyrgilauda ruficollis
CACCGGCACCGGCACCGCTGTGGGCCCCGGCTGCGAGCCAGAGCCGCCCGGCTGAGCTCCCCACCCCAGGGCCCGCGGCTGGGGCCGCCGTGGAGCCCCCGCTGCCCGCCCCGAGGCCCCTGTGGTCTGTGGGAGCCGTGAGGGGAGCAATGGCGGCGCCGCTCCTGAGGGAGGCCGGGGCGCGGGGCACGGTAGCGGTGCCCGCGGCCTGGGCTGTGCCCACGGGCCTGCCGGGGGTGCTGGATCGCCCAGAACAAGGGTCGGGCAGTGATGGGCTGAGTGTGAGGAGTGCGGGTCCCTAAACGGCGTTAGAACTGGTCCGGGCAGTGCTGGGCTGAGGCACGGGGGTGTTTTCCTGGTAGCGGAGTTACAGTTTAGAATTGGAGCATCACGGATTTGTTCAGGCTAAAGAGAC
>NW_024513694.1:0-415 GCF_017590135.1 Pyrgilauda ruficollis
CTGCAAGATGTGACTACTGACACCTTAATACCTTATTTGATTGCCTTACACCCCAATTGACAGCTTAAGCTGAGCTTTTCAGACAGGAGAACCTGTGTGGTGCCAGCATATTCTGGGACTCCTCATGATGAATCAAGGGGATTTAAATCAAGGTCTGTGTTTACCTCAAAGATAGATTCATTATTGTCCCACACACCCTAATCTGAACATATGGAAAAAGTACCTTAGAGTCCAATACCAAAAAAAAGCCTTTAAAAATCCTGATATTACCACACCTTATAAACAAATTAACTTCTGAAACCTCCCTTCTACAAATGGGATACCAAAATACCAAATAAGTGGAGAAGTTGAAAGGAAAGAGAAATTTGATTATTTTTATCTCAATTCTATTTGCTGCAAACATAACAACAAATCA
>NW_024513695.1:0-415 GCF_017590135.1 Pyrgilauda ruficollis
CCGCCCGGTGCCGCCGGTGCCGCTGAGGGCCGCCCGCCGTCCAGGAAGCGGAAGCGCCCCGCGCTCGCCCCGCGCATGCGCGACCGGGGCCGGTCCCTGAGGGGGTCCCGGTGAGGCGGGGCCGGGGTGGGGGGGGCACCGAGCGCGGTCACCGCCATCTTCGCTGGGCGCCGCCGCCGGGGCCCGCCGCGGCCCGTCACACACACAGAGACCCGCTCACACACCGCGCTGCCCGCCGCCAGCCGCCGCTGCCGTGCTGCAGCACAGCGGTCCGCCCGGTGCTGCCGTTGTCTCCCGGTGGGAGCGGGGCTCGCACACAGCCGGGCACACGCCCCGCGGCTCCGGAGCCCCGGCAGTTGCCGAGTCACCGCCGGGCGGGGCCGCGGGCGGGGCGGGGCCGGGCGGGGCGGGCGCC
>NW_024513696.1:0-415 GCF_017590135.1 Pyrgilauda ruficollis
AATGATCTCAAAGGTCTTTTCCAGCTTAGTTCATGCTGTGATTCTGAGTCCAAGGAGTGAGGAGTCAAAGGCTGTTCTGCTCTCACAGCTGTTCTGGGCAGCAGGGAGCTAACATGTGTCTTTAGTTGTGGCTCTGGGAGCACTTCCCTGTTTCTGTAGCCTCAACCTACCCAGCTTTGTGGATTAGAGGAAGTGTTGTGCCATAGGTGGGAGGGAGAGGCTGTGTCCTGCCCCTTTGTCCTGTGGCTGCCTGAGCGCTGCTTTACACAGCAGCAGGGCATCCTGGCCCCCAAAGAGTTTCCAGGGGTCTGGGTGTGATGTAAAAGTGTAACCATCACTTGGAAAAAGTGACGGTGAGGCTTGCAGCAACCAGCAAACACTCTTTGGGATAAACAGGATACCACTACAAAGGGTT
>NW_024513697.1:0-415 GCF_017590135.1 Pyrgilauda ruficollis
AAAAACCCAAAAACTTTAGCCTTCACTTTACACGTAGTATAATACTTGTCACAAGCAGGGATACACAAGTGGGCACCAACGTATTCATTGCCTTTTTTTCAGATACAGTTGTGAAAGAGTTGTTTCTTGAGGAGACAGATAAGGTGACTGCAACAGGATAGTCCCTTCAAAGCCTACCAAAATCGGGCTAGATCACTTGCAAGAACTGAGCAAATCCAAATACATATGGCAGCTCTGAAGCAATATAAAATCTCTGCTTTACCTTCTCTTACAAGTCTCTCTACAGCCTGAATACCAATTCTGCAAGTGAAAAACTCCACCACAGAGCAAACTTACAAAGACTGATGAAGGGTATGGAGAATAAAAGTTGAAAGATTTGAAGCTTTTACTAACATGCAGAGTGTTAACATTCACC
>NW_024513698.1:0-415 GCF_017590135.1 Pyrgilauda ruficollis
CTCTGGGTGCTCAGCTGGTAATGAGCTTCCAGGTTACCGACATTGCGAACCAGCAGAGTCTTCTTGTTGCTGTGATTGACTGGACACGTGGAGAAGTCCAGCTGGTCAGGGAAGTCCAGGACAGCTCGGGCACAAATGGCCCGAATTGGCACAACTATCTTTTCCTTTGCAGTGAGGCAGAAAAGCTGGTGGGAATAATCCTGCAAGAAAAGAAACTTGCTCAGCATTTTGGGCATTTAGTACCATCCTCATGGCAGGATGAAAAAAAACTGACTCCCTTCAAGGGCATCAATTTAGCTATTCCACCCTAAAAGGAACACTAAATTCTACTAATATGTCACATTTTAAAGGCACTTTGCAAAACTTATCTCTGTGGCATTAAGCTCTTTGTCACTTGGGTCATACAAAGAACTGC
>NW_024513699.1:0-415 GCF_017590135.1 Pyrgilauda ruficollis
GCTATTTTCAGCCAAACCTTCTGATTTACTCCAGAGATGTTTTATTACATATGATTTTCAGAGTAAAATCATCCAGACCAAAATTCCAAGAAGAACTGGTTTATGAGGAAGAAACAGTGGAGTTTCAGCATCCCAGCTCTCTTAAGTCAAAGCAACATATAGGCAGATGGGTTGAGCATGTTCCAAAACTATCCTGAAACCAAGCTATTTAAATAGAAATAGTTCTTTTTATTCACATAGGAATAGCTTTACCACCAGCTGACTGTTCCCAGTTTGATTTAAGAAAGTGCCTTGCCAAACCTCCTCCCCAGACCTCAGCCCTAAGTGGAAGCCCTGAATGTAGACAGGTCTATCAGTTTGCCACACTTCCTTCCAAAGAGGTGTTTTTTATGTTTGTGTGTCACTGTTCATTAAA